>NC_074679.1:14820142-14832642 GCF_029448725.1 Salvelinus fontinalis | reverse complement strand
TACTAACTGAACTACAGAGCACCATGCTCTACTAACTGAACTACAGAGCACCCTGCTCTACTAACTGAACTACAGAGCACCATGCTCTACTAACTGAACTACAGAGCACCATGCTCTACTAACTGAACTACAGAGCACCATGCTCTACTAACTGAACTACAGAGCACCATGCTCTACTAACTGAACTACAGAGCACCCTGCTCTACTAACTGAACTACAGAGGACACACACAGAAAGGCACGCACATGCACACAGATACACACACATGCGCACATGCACAGACACAAATGCGCGCACGCACAGACACACATGCGCACGCACAGACACACACACACACACACACACACACACACACACACACACACACACACACACACACACACACACACACACACACACACACACACACACACACACACACACACACACACACACACACACACATACAAACACACACACATACAAACTGGGCACATTCCCCAGTCTTGGGTGATTATATAGCCTTCCAAATGAATTTACAAACACAAGCAGTCAAGCTGAAAACGAATTTGTCCTAACATATACACAGCACTGAGAGGTCAGTCCAGGAGGAATTGGACAATCCAAGAACCCACAGAAAACATACAGTAAGACAACCCATCTGTAGAAGTATGGTGCCAGAAAACATATGGCAACCCCTCTGTAGAAGTATGGTGTCAGAAAACATACAGTATGGCAACCCCTCTGTAGAAGTCTGGTGTCAGAAAACATACAGTATGGCAACCCCTCTGTAGAAGTATGGTGCCAGAAAACATATGGCAACCCCTCTGTAGAAGTATGGTGCCAGAAAACATATGGCAACCCCTCTGTAGAAGTATGGTGCCAGAAAACATATGGCAACCCCTCTGTAGAAGTATGGTGTCAGAAAACATACAGTATGGCAACCCCTCTGTAGAAGTATGGTGCCAGAAAACATATGGCAACCCCTCTGTAGAAGTATGGTGCCAGAAAACATATGGCAACCCCTCTGTAGAAGTATGGTGCCAGAAAACATATGGCAACCCCTCTGTAGAAGTATGGTGTCAGAAAACATACAGTATGGCAACCCCTCTGTAGAAGTATGATGCCAGAAAACATATGGCAACCCCTCTGTAGAAGTATGGTGTCAGAAAACATATGGCAACCCCTCTGTAGAAGTATGGTGTCAGAAAACATATGGCAACCCCTCTGTAGAAGTATGGTGTCAGAAAACATATGGCAACCCCTCTGTAGAAGTATGGTGTCAGAAAACATACAGTATGGCAACCCCTCTGTAGATGTATGGTGTCAGAAAACATACAGTATGGCAACCCCTCTGTAGAAGTATGGTGCCAGAAAACATACAGTATGGCAACCCCTCTGTAGAAGTATGGTGCCAGAAAACATATGGCAACCCCTCTGTAGAAGTATGGTGCCAGAAAACATACAGTATGGCAACCCCTCTGTAGAAGTATGGTGTCAGAAAACATATGGCAACCCTTCTGTAGAAGTATGGTGCCAGAAAACATACAGTATGGCAACCCCTCTGTAGAAGTATGGTGTCAGAAAACATACAGTATGGCAACCCATCTGTAGAAGTATGGTGCCAGAAAACATATGGCAATCCCTCTGTAGAAGTATGGTGTCAGAAAAAATACAGTATGACAACCCATCTGTAGAAGTATGGTGCCAGAAAACATATGGCAACCCCTCTGTAGAAGTATGGTGCCAGAAAACATATGGCAACCCCTCTGTAGAAGTATGGTGTCAGAAAACATACAGTATGGCAACCCCTCTGTAGAAGTATGGTGCCAGAAAACATATGGCAACCCCTCTGTAGAAGTATGGTGCCAGAAAACATACAGTATGGCAACCCCTCTGTAGAGGTATGGTGTCAGAAAACATACAGTATGGCAACCCCTAAGTAAAAGTATAGTGCCAGAAAACATATGGCCACCCATCTGTAGAAGTATGGTGCCAGAAAACATACAGTATGGCAACCCCTCTGTAGAGGTATGGTGTCAGAAAACATACAGTATGGCAACCCCTAAGTAAAAGTATAGTGCCAGAAAACATATGGCAACCCATCTGTAGAAGTATGGTGCCAGAAAACATACAGTATGGCAACCCCTCTGTAGAAGTATGGTGCCAGAAAACATACAGTATGGCAACCCCTAAGTAAAAGTATAGTGCCAGAAAACATATGGCCACCCCTCTGTAGAAGTATGGTGCCAGAAAACATATGGCAACCCCTCTGTAGAAGTATGGTGCCAGAAAACATACAGTATGGCAACCCCTCTGTAGAAGTATGGTGCCAGAAAACATACAGTATGGCAACCCCTCTGTAGAAGTATGGTGCCAGAAAACATATGGCAACCCCTCTGTAGAAGTATGGTGCCAGAAAACATACAGTATGGCAACCCCTCTGTAGAGGTATGGTGTCAGAAAACATACAGTATGGCAACCCCTCTGTAGAAGTTTGGTGTCAGAAAACATATGGCAACCCATCTGTAGAAGTATGGTGTCAGAAAACATACAGTATGGCAACCCCTCTGTAGAAGTTTGGTGCCAGAAAACATATGGCAACCCCTCTGTAGGGGGTGATAACTGTGTTCATCACAACTTGACAGTCATCTACTTTCATGTAACCCGACTCTCCAAAAAATACATAATCTATGATTTTATCCTACCCTTCAGTTGAACTAACTACTGTGGATGAGTATTGAGCGTGTTTGGGGCCAAAGATGGTGGATACATGAAGATAGTACACTCAGGCCGTTAACCATTGAAAAAAAATGTCATTTTCTGGTCTACTTAATTTCCTGGTCTCTCCCATAGACAATAACAGCTGGATCTGGTGTACTTAGTTAATTGACTTTCATTGAACCCCAAAAACCAGGAAAAAAAACAGCGAGTGGGGTGTATTGTTTCCTCCTCCTCCTCTGTTTTGAGCTTTCATTTACTCCACTTCCTCAAACCCACCCAACTCCTCCCCACCCTCTAGGCTCCGCCCCCTGGTTGTTGAGCAAGGCAGTCTCAATTTGGCTGGCTAATTAGTCATTATTAGAGCACCATTGTATCTGCTCAGCTCTAACAAGCCAACAGCTGTAAATGGAAAGCGGACACACTCGGCGGGAGGAAGACGGCTGTCAACTGAGCAGCCAAGCAGGGCGCTGGGGGAAATTAAGATAAACTGCTATAAGCCCGTGTCTATACAAGTGTGTGTGTGTGTGTGTGTGTGTGTGTGTGTGTGTGTGTGTGTGTGTGTGTGTTTGTGTGTGTGTGTGTGTGTGTGTGTGTGTGTGTGTGTGTGTGTGTGTGTGTGTGTGTGTGTGTGTGTGTGTGTGTGTGTGTGTGTGTGTGTGTGTGTGTGTACATGCGAGGGAGGAAAATTTAAAGGAAGCTAGAGACACACAGATCTACTGTTGTGTCCCAAAGACACATCCTGAGACGATGACACCCACTTCCTATTTGGAGAACACAGCCCCCTGGGGCCACATCCAGCTGGGGACGCATCTCCCTGAAAAACACACACACACACACACACACACACACACACACACACACACACACACACACACACACACACACACACACACACACACACACACACACACACACACACACACACACACACACAGTACATATACAAAAACACTTACACACGCAAACACACACACAGCGGAGCTCCCATCAATCAGCCCTGGTGACACTTCCCTCCTTTCATGTGTGTCCGTCGAAACCATGCGGCCCACAGCCACATGAAGGGGAGAGGCACTGAGGGTGCAAGCAGAGTCGTGAGAAACCCACAGAGAGGCGCCTGTGTGCCTAACACTGCCAAAGAGTCTCCATTCCAGCAGCGCGTTGTCACTTCAGTGACACTATCTGACATGAAGACCATAAAATAAGAAAAAACAGGGGGTCTGGTCTGGAGCAAACAGCTGCAGCTGAGGAGACAATCTTCCAGAAGTTGGAGAGACAGACAGACAAGACAACTCATCTCCCAGAGAAGCAGTAAATAACAATAGCGGGGCTATATACAGGGGGTACCGGTACAGAGTCAATGTGTGAATGTGCGGGGGCACCGGTGTCGAGGTAATTGAGATAATGTACATGCAGGTAGGGTTGTTAAAGTGGCTATGCATATATAATAACAGAGAGTAGTAGCATCGTGGGGGGGTAGTTGGAAAGGTGGCATCCTATTACGGTGCCACGTTGAAAGTCACTGAGCTCTTCTATACTGCCAATGTTTGTCTGTGGATATTGCGGCCTCCTGAGTGGCGCAGCGGTTTAAGGCAGTGCTTAAAGCGTCATTACAGACCTGGGTTCGATCCCATGAGTTGGTGCACAATTGTCCCAGCGTCATCTGGGTTAGGGGAGGGTTTGGCCGATCGGGATTTCCTTGTCCCATCGTGCTCTAGTAACTCCTTGTGGTGGGCCGGGTGCCTGCAAGCTGACTTCGGTCGCCAACTGGATGGTGTTTCCTCTGACATATTGGTGCGGCTGGCTTCCAGGTTAAGCGAGCAGTGTGTCAGGAAGCAGTGCGGCTTGGCAGGGTCGTGTTTCGGAGGACGCACGGCTCTCAATCTTTTCCTCTCCCGAGTCCATAGGGGAGTTGCAGCGATGGGACAAGACTGTAACTACCAATTGGGGAGGAAAAGGGGTAAAAGAATGAAAAAGTCTATGGATATTGCAGGGCTGTGTGCTCAATTTTATACAGCTGTCAGCAACGGGTGTAGCTGAAAAGCCAAATCCACACATTTTAAGGAGTGTCCACATTCAAATCAAATCAAATGTTATTGGTCACATACACATGGTTAGCAGATGTTAATGCGAGTGTAGCAAAATGCTTGTGCTTCTAGTTCCGACAATGCAGTAATATCTAACAAGTAATCTAACAAATGCACAACAACTATCTTGTACACACAAATCTAAAGGAATGAATAACAATATGTACATATAAAAATATGGATGAGCGATGGCAGCGCGGCATAGGCAAGATGCAGTAGTTGGTATGGAATACAGTATATACATATGAGATGAGTAATGTAGGATATGTAAACATTATTAAAGTGACATTATTTAAAGTGACAAGTGATACATTTATTAAGTCCATATATTTAAGTGGCCAGAGATTTGAGTCTGTATGCTGGCAGCAGCCTCTCTATGTTAGTGATGGCTGTTAAACAGTCTGATGTCCTTGAGATAAACAGCTTTTTTCAGTCTCTCGGTCCCTGCTTTGATGCACCTGTACTGACCTCGCCTTCTGGATGATAGCGGTGTGAACAGGCAGTGGCTCGGGTGGTTGTTGTCCTTAATGATCTTTATGGCCTTCCTGTGACATCGGGTGCTGTAGTTGTCCTGGAGGGCAGGTAGTTTGCCACAGGTGATGCGTTGTGCAGACCGCACTACCCTCTTGAGAGCCTTGCGGTTGAGGGCGGTGCAGTTGCCGTACCAGGCGGTGATACAGCCCAACAGGATGCTCTCGATTGTGCATCTGTAAAGGTTTGTGAGTGTTTTAGATGACAACTCACATTTCTTCAGCCTCCTGTTGCGCCTTCTTCCCCACTCTGTCTGTGTGGGTGGACCCTTTCAGTTTGTCAGTGATGTGTACGGCAAGAAAACTTCTCCACTACTTTCCCGTCGATGTGGATGGGGGGGTGCTCCCTCTGCTGTTTCCTGAAGTCCACGATCATCTGCTTTGTTTTGTTTACGTTGAGTGAGAGGTTATTTTCCTGACAACACACACCACAATATTCTTATGTATACAGTTGAAGTCGGAAGTTTACATACACCTTAGCCAAATACGTTTAAACTCAGTTTTTTCACAATTCCTGACATTTAATACTAGTAAAAATTCCCTGTCTTAGGTCAATTAGGATCACCACTTTATTTTAAGAATGTGAAATGTCAGAATAATAGTAGAAAGATAGATTTATTTCAGCTTTTATTTCTTTCATCACATTCCCAGTGGGTCAGAAGTTTACACACACTCAATTAGTAATGTCCTTAAGCCATTTTGCCACAACTTTGGAAGTATGCTTGGAGTAATTGTCCATTTGGAATACCCATTTGCGACCAAGCTTTAACTTCCTGACCGATGACTTGAGATGTTGCTTCAATATATCCACATAATTTTCTTTCCTCATGATGCCATCTATTTTGTGAAGTGCACCCGTCCCTCCTGCAGCAAAGCATCCCCACAACATGAGGCAGCCACCCCCATGCTTCATGGTTGGGATGGTGTTCTTCGGCTTGCAAGCTTCCCCTTTTTCCTCCAAACCTAACGATGGTCAATATGGCCAAACAGTTCTATTTCTGTTTCATCAGACCAGAGGACATTTCTCCAAAAAGTACAATCTTTGTCCCCATGTGCAGTTGCAAACCGTAGTCTGGCTTTTTTATGGTGGTTTTGGAGCAGTGGCTTCTTCCTTGCAGAGCAGCCTTTCAGGTTATGCCGATATAGGACTCGTTTTACTGTGGATATAGATACTGTTGTACCTGTTTCCTCCAGCATCTTCACAAGGTCCTTTGCTGTTGTTCTTGGATTGATTTGCACTTTTCGCACCAAAGTACGTTCATCTCTAGGAGACGGAACGCGTCTCCTTACTGAGCGGTGGGACAGCTGCGTGGTCCCATGGAGTTCATACTTGCGTGCTATTGTTTGTACAGATGAACATGGTACCTTCAGGCGTTTGGAAATTGCTCCCAAGGATGAACAAGACTTGTGGAGGTCTACAATTTTTTTCTGAGGTCTTGGCTGATTTCTTTTAATTTTCCCATATGTCAAGCAAAGAGGTAATTAGTTTGATGGAAGGCCTTGAAATATATCCACAGGCACACCTCCAATTGAATCAAATTATGTCAATTAGCCTATCAGAAGCTTTTAAAGCCATGACATCCTTTTCTGCAATTTTCCAACTGTTTTAAAGGCAAAGTCAACTTAGTGTATGTAAACTTCTGACCCACTGGAATTGTGATACAGTGAATTATAAGTGAAATAATTTGTCTGTAAACAATTGTTGGAAAAATGACTTGTGTCATGCACAAAGTAGATGTCCTAACCAACTTACCAGAACTATAGTTTGTTAACAAGAAATTTGTGGAGTGGTTGTAAAACGAGTTTTAATGACTCCAACCTAAGTGTATGTAAACTTCTGACTTCAACTGTATATAGTTTATCTGGTAGGGGACTTACTAAAGTTAATCTTTTAAATTACAATTTCTGTTATTTTAAACTGGCTCCAGTAGGGATGATGCCCATATGTTGTTGGTTTGTATTCTTTGAATATAGACGACTAGGAAGGGCATCTGCTCTTGGAGTGTCTTCAGTATAGATAAAACATGTTCATACACAAGCTAAATGAATTTTAAACACGAATGCTCAATGGAATCACAGTCAGTCGTGTGGCAGATATGCATGCCAACGTTGAGCTGCCTGGTTATGAGCAAGCACTCCATAAGGGAACAGATGGTCATTACAATCATTTCTAAGATATTAGTGCCTATAATCCTACCTGCGTCAATATCTAAACATATATCACTACAATATCTAAATCATTAGGATGTTGCTCTGCTTTTTAATCTCCTTGTTGACATGTTTACGAAAGGACAATATACAGTTACCATCTTTAAATCAACAGTCAACAGATTGCCCCTGTATGTTAAGCCGAAAGCTGCTATTCGTGTGTTATGGAAATGCTGTCAGGCAATGTGGCACTCATGAGCCTATGGATGAAGGTTAGTAGTAATACATTTCAGAGTGAAACATAAACTACCATTCAAAAGTTTGGGGTCACTTAGAAATGTCCTTGTTTTCCATGAAAACATACATTAAATGAGTTGCAAAATGAATAGGAAATATAGTCAAGACGTTGACAAGGTTATAAATAATGATTTTTAATTTAAATAATAATTGTGTCCTTCAAACTTAGCTTTTGTCAAAGAATCCTCCATTTGCAGCAATTACAGCTTTGCAGACCTTTGGCATTCTAGTTGTCAATATGTTGAGGTAATCTGAAGAGATTTCACCCCATGCTTGCTGAAGCACCTCCCACTAGTTGGATTGGTTTGATGGGCACTTCTTACGTACCATACGGTCAAGCTGCTCCCACAACAGCTAAATAGGGTTGAGCTCCGGTGACAGTGCTGGCCACTCCATTATAGACAGAAGCAGCTGACTGCTTCTTCCCTAAATAGTTATTGCATAGTTTGGAGCTGTACTTTGGGTCATTATCCTGTTGTAGGTGGGAATTGCCTCCAATTAAGCGCCGTCCACAGGGTATGGCATGGCGTTGTAAAATGGAGTGATAGCCTTCCTTCTTCAAGATCCCTTTTACCCTGTTAAAATCTCCCACTTTACCACCACCAAAGCACCCCCAGACAATCACATTGCCTCCACCATGCTTGACAGATGGCATCAAGCACTCCTCCAGCATCTTTTCATTTTTTCTGCGTCTCACAAATGTTCTTCTTTGTGATCCGAACACCTCAAACTTAGATTTGTCTGTTCATAACACTTTATTCCAATCTTCCTTTGTCCAGTGTCTGCGTTCTTTTGCCCATCTTAATATTTAATTTTCATTGGCCAGTCTGAGATATCGCTTTTTCTTTGCAACTCTGCCTAGAAGGCCAGCATCCCGGAGTCGCCTCTTCACTGTTGACGTTGAGACTGGTGTTTTGCGGGTACTATTAAATGAAGCTGCCAGTTGAGGACTTGTGAGGCGTCAGTTTCTCAAACTAGACGCTCTAATGTACTTGTCCTCTTGCTCAGTTGTGCATCGGGGTCTCCCACTCCTCTTTCTATTCTGTTTAGAGACAGTTTGTGCTGTTCTGTGAAGGGAGCAGTACACAATGTTGTATGAGATCTTCAGTTTCTTGGCAATTTCTCGCATGGAATAGTCTTCATTTCTCAGAACAAGAATAGACTGATGAGTTTCAGAAGAAAGTTCTTTGTTTCTGGCCCTTTTGAGCCTGTAATTGAACTCACAAATGCTGATGCTCCAGATACTCAACTAGTCTAAAGAAGGCCAGTTTTATTGCTTCTTTAATCAGGACAACAGTTTTCAGCTGTGCTAACATAATTGCAAAAGGGTTTTCTAATGATCAATTAGCCTTTTTAAAATTATAAACTTGGATTAGCTAACACAACGTGCCATTGGAACACAGGAGTGATGGTTGCTGATAATGGGCCTCTGTACGACTATGTAGATATTCCATTAAAAAAATCTGCCGTTTCCAGCTCCAATAGTCATACACAACATTAACAATGTCTACACTGTATTTCAGATCAATTTGATAATATTTTAAAGGATAAAAAAATTGCTTTTCTTTCAAAAACAAGGACATATCTAAGTGACCCCAAACTTTTGAACGGTAGTGTAGGTACATACTGTACCACTCAGTCCACGGATGGGATAGATACACGTAGACAAACGATTAGCTTAACTTCTTTGGTATAGGGGGCAGCATTTTCACTTTTGGATGAATTTCGTGCCCGTAGTGAACTGCCTCCTACTCTGTCCCACATGCTAATATATGCATTTGATCATTACTAGTGGATAGAAAACACTCTGAAGTTTCTAAAACTGTTTGAATGATGTCTATGAGTATAACAGAACTCATATGGCAGGCAAAAACCTGAGAAAAAATCCAAACAGGAAGTGAAGATTCTGAGCGTGGTCGTTGTTAAAGTCATTGCCTATTCAATTCCCTGTAATATATGGATCTGTTTGCACTTCATACGCCTTCCACTAGATGTCAACAGTCAGTAGAACGTGGAATGAAGCTTATGCTGTGTTGTGGGACCGGATGGGAGGTGTTTCAGTCAGTGGTCTGGCAGAGTGCCAGTTCTTGGTCACGCACTTTCCTCATGATATCGTCATGCGTTCCATTACTTATAGAGACTGAAAAGAATTCTCCGGTTGGAACCTTATTGGATATAAATGATAACAACATCCTGAAGATTGATTCTCTACTAAGTTTGACCAGTTTATTCGACCTGGAATATAACTTTTAGAAGTTTTCATCCGACGTTTGCCTGCATCTGCGCGAGCGTTTGGACACGTGTACTACACATGCTAGCAAAATTAGCTAATTGGACATAAGTAATGGACATTATCGAACAAAACAACGATTTATTGTGGAACTAGGATTCCTGGCACTGCATTCTGATGAAGATAATCAAAGGTAAGGGAATATTTATGATGTATTTCGTATTTCTGTTGATTCCAACATGGCGGAGAAATGTTGTTACATCTGAGCGCCGTCTCAGATTATTGCATGGTGTGCTTTTTATGTAAAGTTTTTTTTAAATCTGACACAGCGGTTGCATTAGGAACAAGTGTATCTTTAATTATATGTAAAACATGTATCTTTCATCAAAGTTTATGGTGAGTATTTCTGTTATTTGACGTGGCTCTCTGTAATTACTCCGGATATTTTGGAGGCATTTCTGAACATGGCGCCAATGTAAACCGAGATTTGTGGATATAAATGTAACGGCAGCCTTCCTCCTCTTCGTCTGAAGACATCTGCCTCTGATTGAAAAAACATCTGCCTCTGATTGAGAACCATATTAGGCCAAACATAGAAACAGACAAACTAGACACACAACATAGAATGCCCACCCAGCTCACGTCCTGACCAACACTAAAACAAGCAAAACACATAAGAACTATGGTCAGAACGTGACAATAAATATGCACATTATCGAGCAAAATTATATGCCAGCAGCATACCACCCTGCATACCACTGCTGGCTTGCTTCTGAAGCTAAGCAGGGTTGGTCCTGGTCAGTCCCTGGATGGGAGACCAGATGCTGCTGGAAGTGGTGTTGGAGGGCCAGTAGGAGGCACTCTTTCCTCTGGTCTAAAAAAAGAAATATCCCAATGCCCCAGGGCAGTGATTGGGGACACTGCCCTGTGTAGGGTGCTGTCTTTCGGATGGGACGTTAAACGGGTGTCCTGACTCTCTGAGGTCATTAAAAATCCCATGGCACTTATCGTAAGAGTAGGGGTGTTAACCCCGGTGTCCTGGCTAAATTCCCAACCTGGCCCTCAAACCATCATGGTCACCTAATAATCCCCAGTTTACAATTGGCTAATTCATCCCCCTCCTCTCCCCTATAACTATTCCCCAGGTCGTTGCTGCAAATGAGAACGTGTTCTCAGTCAACTTACCTGGTAAAATAACGGTAAAATAAAAATAAAATAAATAAAAACATAAATGTATTGTGTAAGATGATGTCATATGAGTGTCATCTGATGAAGATGTTCAAAGGTTAGTGATTCATTTTATCTCTATTTCTGGTTTTTGTTACTACTATCTTTTGCTGGGAAAATGGCTGTGTTTCAGACATGTTAGCTGGATTCACAACATGTGTAGCTTTAATTTGGTGTCTTTCATGTGTGATTTCATGAAAGATTGATTTTTATAGTAATATATTTGAATTTGGCGCGCTACATTTTTTCTGGATTTTGGCCAAGTGGGACGCTACCGTCCCACCTATCATAGAGAAGTTAAAAGACACATAATTCAAACACTACTACATTTATTTTGCATAGTTGAGATTGAGTATTCCTCAATAGCTCGCTTTGTACATCAAACGTGGATGGTCAGTGCTAAACCAACCAGAATGCATAATATCCTCAATCACCATCATCCATGCTGTGCTTCCCTCTTTGTGACAACAGCAACAGTGGTGCTGTGTGTCACACATCCAATTCAGGCAAACAGGTGTGAGCATGGATGTTCTCCTGTGAACATGCTGCGTCTGTCATGTGGCAAAGCAAAAATAGCACCAATCAATGTCCCCCTTGGACATGATGCGCTTGTTTGTTCCAGCCATCGCAGGGGCCTCAACGAACTGAGATCCCCAATCACAAATCCAGCTTTCCGGTGAAAAAAATCGATCAAGTCAGTTAAAATGGGAAGCCAATCTTGGCACTACAGATTTCACCACTTCAAAATGTCTTCAGTATTGCTGTGGTGCGCCACGACAAGTTGGAAAGAAATCACGTCTCGACACAGTGACGGAGAGGTTAATTGGTATGGTCTTCGGTTACAGTCTGAGTGATAATAAGAAATGGCCTTAGTTGAGGTTTCCACTCACCGCATCATGTCACCTGCTGAAATATGGTCTTGTTCCAACATTGTGCCACACACCTTGGTCACAGTTTGTCACCTGAGGGGCAGAACCTGTAAGGAGCCTCATGGGTCTTCACCTGTGTAAACAAAGAGAGAGAATGTCTAATGCATAGCTTGTGGCTGTTGACATAAACATTCATGAAATCCTTACATACTGCTTAAGGGTTTAGAAGTCCTTATGTAGGTGCAGTGGTGGAAAAAAGTACCCAATTGTCCTACTTGAGTAAAAGTAAAGATACTTTAATAGAAAATGACTCAAGTAGGAAAGTGAAAGTCAAGGTGAAAGTCACCCAGTAAAATACTACTTGAGTAAAAGTCTAAAAGTATTTGGTTTGAAATATACTTAAGTATCAAAA
>NC_074679.1:14305142-14480142 GCF_029448725.1 Salvelinus fontinalis | reverse complement strand
AGCCAAATGCTGCATCTTTTTATTGGGGAATAGGCTAAGCTAGTTAGCAAATGGAAAAGAATGCTCTGTTGCATGGAATGGGCCCCCCCAGCTCCCCCTTCCCTCCTCTGTATATTTCCTGTTTGGTGTACTGCCCGTTTGTGTTTGTTTCTGTGGTTGGAAATGCCACACTTTGACCCCGAATGATGTAACTTCCTGTCTTAGCACTAAGATCGAGAAGGAGAAGAAGGAGCATGCGCGGCAGCACGGCATGATCCGCACTGTGATCAGCGGGTCGGAGATAGCAGAGGAGATGGAGAAGGAGAGGAGGTTCTTCCAGCTGCAGATGTGTGAGGTGGGTAAGGAAAGTGGTGGAGCTCAGGCCTGGGTTGTCAGATTGGTGGAGCTCAGGCCTGGGTTGCCAGATTGAGTCAAGTCCAGAGATGTAGTAGTGGGTTTGCTGACATTGTGAAATTCTGTCTCGCAGTATCTTCTTAAAGTGAATGAGATCAAGATCAAGAAAGGGGTGGATCTACTCCAGAATCTCATCAAATATTTCCATGCACAGTGCAAGTAAGTCCTGAAGTCATTGAAAGTTTGTATTTGACCAAATGCTCACCTCGTGGGGAAAACGGCTGATGTAGATTTGTCTCTCTCTTTAGTTTCTTTCAGGACGGGCTGAAAGCAGTAGACAACCTCAAACCCTCCATAGAGAAGCTAGCCACAGACTTACATACGGTGAGTTCCTCAAGACTACTGTTGACATCTTTATGGGTATGTAAGAACTTGCTTTTCCTGTTGAATTCCTCAAAAGTATGCTGTGTGACTTTGTATGACACCTGTGACCTTTGTATGAGCTGTGTATGACCTTGCTGTGACCTCTCCAGATAAAGCAGGCCCAGGACGAGGAGAGGAAGCAACTCACTCAGCTACGGGACGTTCTCAAGTCAGCGCTGCAGGTGGAGCAGAAGGAGGTAACACCCATAGACTTAGACAGCTCTAGGGCCTATAGCTGTTTTAGCATGAGCAACGCCACTGAGGACTTCCACCATTTTGAAGTAGTCAACTGGGTGTGACTTCCTATGGGTTAAGGAAGGATCACATAATTCCATCCAGGTCATCAAAAGAGATCAGCCAATCAATTATACTCCAATTATGTTCCCTCAAAGCTGCGAGCGCACAGTAGCCCCGAGGCTGCCGCGCAGAAAAATAAGCCCACAGGGAAATGCACCAGATTATACTCATCTTTCGAGAACAGTGGTCACCAACCGGTTTATCGCGATCGACTGGTCGATCTCCGAGGCATTCCTAGCGATGATAAAGCCTTGTGTTTCTATTTATTTTTTTATTCGCCCCGGACTGTTGGCGGTAGGTGCATCCGATTCAGCTGCGCTGCTCGCCGGGTAGGCAAACTGGCCATTTTGAGGGAACATTGCTCCTGAGCAAACCTCCATAGCTACAGGTGGCTATAAATACAAACCTTGGCTTTATACCTGTTCAGACGACACACTCCTGGTGGCAGTATGCACCATATCTGTTTGTTTACCGACTCGTAGAAGAAGAATTGGACTACTTCAAAATGGAGAAAGGCGCTGCCCATGCCGCTGTCACAGATGCAAAGGAACCCCCTCTATCAACCTTTAATGGTAACACCCACCAATGACACACATACAGTACACACACACACGGCAACACTCTACTGGCCTAGTCTTTTCCCTGTCACAAGCCCACTACTGGCCTAGTCTTTTCACTGTCACAAGCCCACTACTGGCCTAGTCTTTTCACTGTCACAAGCCCAAGTCCTCTACTGGCCTAGTCTTTTCACTGTCACAAGCCAAAGTTAGACATCCACTAATATAGCTGTCTGTATCTCATCTAGGGATTCATTTAGGTGTTCTAAGCCCCCTTCACTCCCTGTCAACTTTAGCAAGCTCATTGAAAGGAACCCATTAATGGTATATTGTGCACTCTTACGATTTGCATAATACTGTCTTTTACCGGATGCTTTTTTCCAAAGTGACTTTTAGTTACCACATGTACTTGTATACTTCCTGGCTTTAGCTATTATGTGGAGAACTAGGCTACTGTCTGTTTTATCTGTCTGTTCTTTACTTCACTGCTTCCGCCTCTTTGTGAACCAAGTCTAGGAGAGTAAGTTTATCTTCTTCACCTCCTTTCTGTGCTTGTCTATCTGGTTGTGGTGTTTTGTCAAGCATTTCCAATAGAGAGAGTTGGTGGGGGGGGGGGGCCTGAAAAGCAAAGGTTCTCTCTGTACTTATGAAATAGTTGTTTTCCTTTTAAATTGTTGACGACGGTAACAGTACATTCAGAACCCTGAAGACTTTCTTTTCGAATATCTTCCAAAGGTCTTTGCCTTGGCCCCTCCCCCTCTCGGCTCTGTGACGAGGTGATGTCACTAGTGCATGACCCCAGGGCTCTGCTTGTCTTATGTACATAGTGTAGCAGTATCTCAATAGTCTAAAGATGCTCCCCTTCCTTGTCTCCTCTTTTCACCTGCACTAAAAGCAGTGGATGGGTGAAAGCACATGCCGCAGCCAGCATCCCGAGCCGACATATTCTCCTATCCTGTAATTTTCAGATTAGAGATAACAAAGGAAAGGTACAAGGAGAGGAAGCCACTGTAGACAATTGAGATGCACCACACCCAAACTCACTGGCTGAGGTGTCTTGTGCCTACTGTACATAGATCCTTATATATATATGTGTGTGTGTGTGTGTGTGTGTGTGTGTGTGTGTGTGTGTGTGTGTGTGTGTGTGTGTGTGTGTGTGTGTGTGTGTGTGTGTGTGTGTGTGTGTGTGTGTGTGCGCTGGTATTGTTGAAGGAGTCCCAGGTGAGACAGAGCGCCACCTACAGTTTGCACCAGCCTCAGGGCAACAAGGAGCATGGTACCGAGCGCTGTGGGAACCTCTACAAGAAGAGTGACGGGTCAGTTTCTCGTTTTCTTCTGTTAAACATGTAGCATCTTCAAAAAACATTAAAAGAACCAAATATAAGGTCAGACCGAACAAACACACACACAAAGTTCTCTCAGGTAATTAGGGGCGAACGTGCATAAAGATGGTAGAATTCAGATATGACGTCATTATTTTAATACTATCCACTTTAAACTATGGCTTGCAATATGGTTCAGTGTGCCAATAAATCAGTTTTTCAAATCCCGGCGTCTTGAAGCAAAAATGTTGGTCATGTATACTCTGCTCATGACCATACACAAAAAGAGTAACAGAGAGCAATGTACAATACGGCAAACTTAACAAAACAAGGAATTTGTGGTAAGTTTATGGGGGCCGCCATCTTTATGGACCTATCTTATTGCTGATACAGCATGTAAGGAAATCGATATTCCATGTTATTTTTATGGTTGAGCTTCTCCCCGGAGACATGAATACACTGCCCAGACTGTACTTCATTACTTATGCATGTACATATTAATGAGCACTGGTGTGGTTGACGTTAATAATTCATTAGCCATGTCTGTTCAGTTATAATGTGGATTCATGTCGAGTTTAGTGTGTCACACTGGCACTGGGGTGTTATGTCGGTGTGTGTCACAATATGTCGTGTGCCCCTCCCCACCTCCCTAGGTTAAGGAAAGTGTGGCAGAAGAGAAAGTGTTCAGTAAAGAACGGATACCTTACCATATCACATGGGACGGTGAGTAATGTGCCGACACGCACACGGACACATACGCACACACAGAGGGCAAGACAACCTAGTCCTAGCCAGTTAGCATTCATTTAAAGTAGGCTAACGGCACTAGCCTGTTCTCTTAATGGAGATGAAGCACTCAATCTCACTCATTCTGTCGAATCAGACTGTTCACTGGTTGTCAAACATCTCAGGCATCAGACATGCCCAAAATTGAGCACATTGGATTCATTTAGCTAAAATAGTGGTAGCTTTAGTATTAGAATCACTCAACACCTCAAAGAATGTTATACACTACATGACCAAAAGTATGTGGACACCTGTCGAACATCTCATTCCAAAATCATGGGCATTAATATGGAGTTGGTCCCCCCTTTGCTGCTATAACAGCCTCCACTCCTCACTTTCCACTAGATGTTGGAACATTGCTGCAGGGACTTGCTTCCATTCAGCCACAAGTGCATTAGTCAGGTTAGGCGATAGGGCCTTGCTCGCAGTCAGCGTTCCAATTCATCCCAAAGGTGTCCAATGGGGTTGAGGTCAGGGCTCTGTGCAGGCCAGTCAAGTTCTTCCACACTGATCTCAACAAACCATTTCTGTATGGACCTCGCTTTCTGCACGAGGCATTGTCAAGCTGAAACAGGAAGGGGCTTGTAGAATGTGATTGTATGCTGTAGTGTTAAGATTTCCCTTCACTGGAACTAAGGGGCCTAGCCCGAACCACAAAAAACAGCCTCAGACCATTAAACCAGACCACCAAACTTTACCCTTGGTACTATGCATTGGGGCAGGTAGCGTTCTGGCATCCACCAATCCCAGATTCCTCTGTTGGACTGCCAGATGGTGAAGCGTGATTCATCACTCCAGAAAACGTCCAAAGGCGGCAAGCTTTACACCACTCCAGCCAACACATTGCGCATGGTGATCTTAGGCTTGTGTGCGGTTGCTCGGCCATTGAAACCAATTTCATGAAGCTCCCGACGAACAGTTTTTGTGCTGACATTGCTTCCAGAGGCAGTGTAGAACTCGGTAGTGAGTGTTGCATCTGAGGACAGACAATTTTTACGCGCTTCAGCACTCGGCGGTCCTGTTCTGTGAGTTTGTGTGGCCTACCACTTCGCAGCTGAGCCGTTGTTGCTCCTAGATGTTTCCACTTCACAATAACAGCACTTACAGTTGACCGGGGAAGCTCTAGCAGGGCAGAGCTTTGACAAATGAACTTGTTGGAAAGGTGGCATCCTATGACAGTGCCACGTTGAAAGTCACTGAGCTTTTCAGTAAGGCCATTCTACTGCCAATGTTTGTCTATGGAGATTGCATGGTTGTGTGCTCAATTTTACACACCTGTCATCAACGGGTGTGGCTGAAATAGACAAATTCACTAATTTGAAAAGGTGTCCACATACTTTTGTATATTTAGTGTATATATCCTGGATATCCCAAATCACACCCTATTCCCTAGATAGTGCCATACTATTGACCAGGGCTCTGGTGCCGTTTGGGACACAGGCCTTGTGTCAGGCTAGCCCACTGAGTGACTTTACAAGCACCAGGGACTCACCGGTCTATTGATTTCCTCTACTCTGCTTTCGCTAAAGCAGGCTCTACTTCACTAGATTTACTCTCTCTCTCGCTCTCTCTCACTTCATCGCTGTCTTAAGTCATCTTCCTCTCTCTCTCTCGCTCTCTCTCTCTCGCTCTCCCTCTTTCAAAAGGCACACACATACACAAACACGCCAGGTTGAGGGAGGGGAAGGAATCAAGGTTGGTTTTGAAGCACCCTGAGCACAAACCGTGGCCGGGTTTCATCCACCACTGCAGAGCACCACCGTCAAGGAGGGACTCCTCAACAGACAGGCCCATGCTAACAGACCTTAACACGGGGGGAAATATTCCTTATGAAAACTTCATAAGAGAGCCTCAATGTTATGTTCTAATAACTAAGCGCGCAGAGCAATGTAGTGTTCTGTTGTAATAACTGAGGGGGAGGTAGTGTTATGTTGTAGTAACAGAGGGAGAGGTAGTGTTATTTCATGTTCTAATAACTAAGCGCGCAGAGCAATGTAGTGTTCTGTTGTAATAACTGAGGGGGAGGTAGTGTTATGTTGTAGTAACAGAGGGAGAGGTAGTGTTATTTCATGTTGTAATAACTAAAGGGGAAGGGCAATGGGGTGTTCTGTTGTAATAACTGAGGGGGAGGTAGTGTTATGTTGTAATAACAGAGGGAGAGGTAGTGTTATTTCATGTTGTAATAACTAAAGGGGAAGGGCAATGGGGTGTTATGTTGTAATAACTGAGGGGGAGGTAGTGTTATGTTGTAGTAACAGAGGGAGAGGTAGTGTTATTTTATGTTGTAATAACTGAAGGGGAAGGGCAATGGGGTGTTATGTTGTAATAACTAAGGGGGAACGGGGATGTCGCTATGCTGAATCACAGGTAGACCTGTATGTGATTGCGATGCATTTTTAGGCATTATAATATGCTTAGTTTCATAGTATATGATTTATAATGTGAGTTCATGTAGGCTAAATGGATTAATTGGGTAAATTGACACTGGGTGAAGCTTTGTTACATTGCTAGTCCTAACAGGTATTTTTGGTGTGGCAGGGTGTAGTTTCCTTCATGCTTTCTGTTTGCTGATTCTGATGTTCTTCTTTCCTGTCCTCCTCCTCCTCTCTCTCTCCTCCCCCCTCCCTCCCCTTCAGACAAACCGACCGCCGGCAAAACTCAACCTCCTCACCTGCCAGGTGAAACACAACCCAGAGGAGAAGAAGAGCTTTGACCTCATCTCACGTAGGTTTACTCTGCCTTTTACCCCCTCTTTTCCCTCTGTGTGTTATAGGAATACCTCTACAAATGGACCCTGCTGGGTTCTCACAGGGCCTGGCCTGCACACTGCGGTACCGAACCTTGTGTTCTCAGAGGGCCTGCCCTGCGCACTGCGGTGCCTCATAGGCCGGGATTTGGAGTCACATAGGGCGGTGCACAATTGGCCCAGCATCGTCCGGGTTTGGCCAGTGTAGGCCGTCATTGTAAATAAGAATTTGTTCTTAACGGACTTGCCTAGTTAAATAAAGGTTAAATTAAAAAAAATATATATATAATTTGTAAATTTGATAAAGGAAATGCAGGCTTATAGACATTGAGGAACAAGACGGGATGCTGTGTTGGAAAGAATGACAGTGCTCGTTATTGAGTAGAGAGAAATCTACTGCAGGAAAACAAGTGCAGGGAGGAAACTCACAGAAAAAGGCAAAGTGGTCGTCAATAGGGCTCTATATGAAAGGAAATCGCAGCTATTCTGTGGAATGAGGGCATGAAGGAGAATCAATACTTTGTGCCTCAACACGACCCTCTCCGAATCTGCAGCCTTTTAAGAGTTTCATCCACGTTCCTTTGTTCCCTGTATTCTCACGTAATCTCATGTAACCAAGGGAAATGGAGCTAAAATTAGTATTTATTCTTCCCCCATTCACCCTCTTCTTCCTCCATTCACCCTCTTCTTTCTTCAGTCAGGTTTTGGGGATATACGTTGAGTGTAGCTGAGGGGTGACTTCATCCTTTCGTAAACACTGGGCCAAGATGACTGCTGATGTCAGGCTGTCACCCTGCTGTCAATGGGAAGCAGCGCAACACAACACTATGACTATGAAAGGGCTTACTCTGGTGTGGTGGAAACAGAGAGATTCTGCTCTCCTTTCTGAGTGCGGAGTTGGCCTTCTGTAGGGGGGGGGGGGGTCAGGAGAGAGCAGTCAGGTTGGAGAATAATTGAAGAGTACACAATATGACTTTCACAAGTTTCATACTTTCTATGTGCAGTGCAGTATGGGACGTTTGGTAAATCAACCTCTGTCTTGAGTAGATTCCACATGACTTCAAATCCCAACCTCTGTGTCCTCCTATATTGTCCTATTGGTTGCTGTGTTAGCTCTAGGTATTTTACTGTACTGTATGTAGTTGACAGCTGTGAAAGAGTTTCCTGTTTCTTATTTAGGCCTGGTACACACAGGCTTGTCAGCCGGGTGTTGGGATGGGCTCTTAAGGGAATTGCTCTCCGTTCTTACATTTTCTTATCTTTGATTAATTTCTTATTCCACTATGTCTCTGACCCAGCCACTGCTCTCTCCCTCTCGCTCTCTCCCTCTCGCTCTCTCCCTCTCTCTCTCTCCCTCTCGCTCTCTCGCTCTCTCTCTCTCGCTCTCTCTCTCAGATGACAGAACGTATCACTTTCAGACAGAGGATGACCCAGAATGTCAGATGTAAGTCTGTGTTCCTTCCTTTTTGTGAAGTGTGTCCTGTTATCCCTGATGCATCTTTCCACACACAGGTTTCTTTGGCCTCACCCAATCTTTACACACACACACACACACTCTATCACACACACATACTCCCACACTCCCCCTCCACCTGTGTGCTGTGTGTTTTCAGATGGATCTCTGTGCTGCAGAACAGTAAGGAGGAAGCGTTGAATAATGCTTTTAAGGGAGACCAGCACGTTGGGGAGAACAACATCGTCCAGGAGCTGACCAAGGCCATCCTGGGAGAGGTCAAGAGGATGACTGGCAACGATGTCTGCTGTGACTGCAAAGCGCCCAGTGAGTGACCGGGAGAAACACACGTTAATACATGCACACACATTGGACATACACACACCACTCATCATTTTAGTGCACAAAACCACCTTTGTTTAATTCAATATAACTGTTGTACATTTATAAAGGCTGTAATAAGGAGCCATGAGCTATTATAAATAATTATAGCAAGTGTTATTTAATGTGCTAGAGGTCACTTTAATTAAATTATTAATTATACAGGTTATTCACAGACACTGTTACCAAAGTATTCAGGTCAAGTTTATTGAACAACTCTATGCAGTCACTTTACACTGACATTGTAGGGAACGAGGAATGCCCATGAGCCAGTTATTTAGGTTCGACTGCAGCCAGTCGTTAACCTGTATCAGAAATAGCTCTCCCCTCAAAGCACATGCAGGTAGTCCCTACCAAGGACACTGTGACCTACTTACATGTTCTCTATCTTCTTGTCTCTATCTTCTTGTCTCTCTCTCTCTCCTTGTCTCTCTCTCTCTCCTTCTCTCTCTCTCTCTCTCTCTCCTTGTCTCTCTCTCTCTATCTCTCTCCTTGTCTCTCTCTCTCTCTCTCTCTCCTTGTCTCTCTCTCTCTATCTCTCTCTCTCTCCTTGTCTCTCTCTCTCTCTCTCCTTGTCTCTCTCCTTGTCTCTCTCTCTCTCCTTGTCTCTCTCTCTCTTCTTGTCTCTCTCTCTCTCCTTGTCTCTCTCTCTCTCCTTGTCTCTCTCTTCTTGTCTCTCTCTCTCTCCTTGTCTCTCTGTCTCTCTCCTTGTCTCTCTCGCTCTCTCTCTCTCTCCTTGTCTCTCTGTCTCTCTCCTTGTCTCTCTCTCTCTCTCTCTCT
Organism: Salvelinus fontinalis; assembly: GCF_029448725.1. Lineage (NCBI taxonomy): Eukaryota > Metazoa > Chordata > Actinopteri > Salmoniformes > Salmonidae > Salvelinus > Salvelinus fontinalis. Next base: position 14,471,064 of record NC_074679.1, on the reverse strand, counting down.
CCTTGTCTCTCTTTCTCTCCTCCCCCTTCCTCCCAGACCCCACATGGCTCTCCACTAACCTGGGCATCCTGACGTGTATAGAGTGTTCTGGGATCCACCGGGAGTTGGGAGTCCACTACTCCAGGATTCAGTCCCTCACGCTGGACGTCCTCAGCACCTCTGAACTCTTGGTGAGAAGAATGAACAAGTCTAGCATGATAGCATCACCATTTTCACTAAGTGTCGTAGTGCTTTGCTCTGCCTTGTCTGATGGTAACTCATGCTATTCCACCACTAATGGTTAGGAGCATCTATCTGGCTGATGCACTGCAGCCATTTTGAGCCAGAACTCTCTCCACAAATCAGCTATTTGTCCACTTTCACATTATGGCATTGAAGTGCTGTGACAGTGAGAAGTTAGGTGCAGTCGTATTGGAAAGTTCAAATCATTTACACACATGTGGCTCATAAAGTGGTACCAAGACACATCCGCTTAGCTTACTTAGTAAAACCTCCTATTGGAAAACAATAGCTCGCCCATCACACTTTAGCTGATGTAAAAAATTATTTCACAGTGCAGCTGATTTACTGCTGGTAGGCAAGCACCAAGGATATCAACGCCCCTGGCCTGATTCTACTGAACTCTCCTTCCTCTGCTGCGCTCCATTGGGATAGATAGACATTACAGGATAACAGAGGCTTGAAGCTGCTTCCACCTTGCATGTTTCACATTTTAGCTGGCTTTTTAATATCAATTTGGTGCAATTTATTGCCCATGAATCATTTGGGGCTGATATGTTTTTGTTGCTAATTTAAGATGATTTCCCTTGGTAAGACGCCAGCGTTTCACATTATTTGGCCACAAGGAGATGGGTGGAAACGAACGGATGCAGTGTTTCCCCTCTCTCTCACACAAACACACACACACACACACACACACACACACACACACACACACACACACTCCATTGATTTAAGCATTTGTTGAAGTGGCAGAGCAGAAGAAATGGAGCTTGAAATAAATATGTACAGTAAAAACTGTAGAACCCTCTTTTAGGAGGTTCATTTGTACTTTTATGTCCTCTGTTCTCTGGTAAGCTCTAAACTGTGTGTGTGTTTTACCACGCAGCTGGCCAAGAACGTGGGGAATGCAGGCTTTAACGACATCATGGAGGCGTGTCTATCTGCGGAAGATGTGGTCAAACCCAACCCTGCCAGTGACATGTAAGTTCTCTCTCTCTCTCTGTTTTTCTCCATCCCTCTAGTTCTCATAGTTTTTTTCTGTCTCTTTCCTCAAACGTATACACTCTATCCTCTCCTTCTCTCATCAGTCTTTTTCATTTTCTATCCCCCTGTCTTCCTCCATCTCTCTCTTTCTCTGTCTTGCCTTCTCACCATCTCTCTCTCCCTCTCTCTCTCTCTCTCGCTCTCAGTGCCGCTCTCGCTCTCGCTCTCTCTCTCTCTCTCTCTCTCTCCCCTTCCCACCACCTCTCCATCTCTCCCTCTATCTCTTTCTCGCTCTCAGTGCCGCTCTCTCTCTCTCTCCCTCTCGCTCTCTCTGTCTCCCCTTCCCACCACGTCTCCATCTCTCTCTCTCTAATCCCTCTTCTGGCTGGTGAGAGGTGTTTGAGCCCCCCAGCCCACTTCTCAGGATGCCGTTACAATTGCCCTCCCAATGAAAATGACTGTAGGAGCAGATGGGCCCGTGACCTTACAGTGACCTATTGGAAACATGTCACCACAAAGACACTCATAATCATTTATTATGAACGAAGCAAGCAGGACGGGATCCCTAACTGAAAACATTTTAATTCAACAAGCCTTAGAAAAAATGCATTCTGTTGTACAACACAAGTCAAATTGAGCACACACATAAGATATGTAATTTATCCCTCTTTAGATGTATTGAGTTCTAACTCCCACTTGGTGTACCCATTTGAATGGTCTCTCTCTGGTACAGGCAAGCCCGTAAGGACTTCATCACAGCCAAGTACACAGAGAAGCGTTTCGCCAGAAGGAAGTGTCCAGACGGGGTGTCCAAGCTGCACACGCTCTGTGACGCAGTCAAGTCCCGGGACATCTTCTCTCTGATTCAGGTGTATGCTGAGGGAGTGGATCTGATGGAGCCCATCCCCCTGGCCAACGGACATGTGAGTCTACATGTCCTTCCTAACACACCATTACCTGTCACACTAGCATGCTGGCGCGGATCTTTTCGGACATTGTTCTTTCCAGGCTATCACAGTACGTCCCGGCTCGAGTCAATCCCAACTGTCTCGAATCAATCCCAACTGTAACCAACACATTTTTGCTAGGATGGGGAGGGGTGGTTTTGTTTATTAACATTTGTCCAACTGTAGTGGAATTAAAATGGCTGTATTTTAGTTCATACTCTTCTGTGGGCTGTGAAAAACAACTTCTCCTGGCAGTGTAAATGCTTTGTATAATACAATAATCATCACTCACTACAAACATCTGGCTCTTATTCAGGGCTACTACGGCTACTACTGCCAATAGCAAAGCAGACTATCAAAAGGGAGCATATGTACAAATTTTGATCGAAGTCCCAGTGTTTCTGTGATGTCAGCTCCTCCATTTTGGCTCTGGTGCCTGTTGTGTCGCTGAGGTGTCAACATGGCCATTTTGGATCTTGTGTGTGTGGTTACAGGAACAAGGTGAAACGGCCCTTCACCTAGCGGTCAGATTAGTGGACAGGACCTCGCTCCATATCGTTGACTTCCTCACTCAAAACAGGTAAGGGAATAAAGGAAAACGTCAATAAGCTATTTGTAAAAACATGATTGTCATTTGGCCATACATAACCATGCCATGACCAGTACCTGCTAATGTTAGCTTATTTTATTCACTTTTATTCATTTAGAAAATATAAAATTGATAGAATAACAAGATACAATATAAGTACATAACATTAGACAATAACAAACATCACAGCCATCATAAACAATTCATTAATTTAAAACAATTGCACACCTCGGTGAACTCCTTTATCATCAGGGTGTTAAACTGCCCTAGTGGCACCAGGGAATCCAAATGTAATGATTCCAAAATTTTGGAGCCGGATTTATCTAGTTCGGTGGAGAACTGGGGAGCCTTGAGTTAACCAACCCTGTGAACAGGTTTAGTAACTCAGGTTTTTATACTTTAACAACAAAGTTAGGTAAGTCGAAAGCTTGTATAGTAGAGCTTTGTTAACAAAAATGGAATAGTGAAGTGATCTACGGTACTTTTAATGAGGACCAGCCAACCTTTTGATACAGGATGCAGTGGTCAGTATTAAAAATGTCACCTATGATAAAGCTGGTAGACGGCATCCAAAGGTTTAAGAGAAGTGGCTGCTACAGTCTGGTAAATGGTGTCACCATAGACAGTTGACACACAACTAAAACAATGAATTAAGCCCTTTCTACTGGTTTCTCCTCCACCTCTCACTGGTTGCCTCCTCCGTCTCCTCTCCCCATAGTATGAACCTGGACAAGCAGACAGCCAAAGGCAGTACAGCCTTACACTACTGCTGTCTGACTGACAACATGGAGTGCCTCAAACTGCTCCTGCGCGGCAAGGCCTCAATTGACATAGGTAAGAGACCATCACATCACTCCTCTTTTGGGGAAAGACTGGTTTGGAAACAGCTTTGACACAAAATGTTAGTGAAGACTTTGTTTATTGTTGTCAAGTGTCTACCAATAAACTGATTTATGATGAAATTCATAGCTACAGAAATTATAACTTTGAAGAAAACAAATGATGAAGACACACATGCATACAAACACCAAGGTTCCTCCACACGGATGTATTTCTTAGTCACGTTTTTTGGGAATCGTTCCCAGAGGGCCCTGATTTGCCAAAAGACCTGGACACACCACTTTCTCACAACAGACCAATCTCTCTGACCTCAAACAAACTGACCCATGATAACACAGAGAAAAAGAAACCGCGAGACAGAGACTGTTAAGTTTGTGAATCCTGCTAATTATCAGTCTCCAGCAACACAGTTAACAAAGTAACAGGGGGGCCATGGTCTGTTGACCGGAATGTGTTTATGTGCCACGGAATCACGTTGTTTCAGTCCACCAAGTATCACAGCCTATCTTGCTCTGTAGTTTAGGGAGACAGAGAGGGGAGAGTGTGTTGTGACACACATGGCTGTTGACAAAAACGTGGCTTGGCTCTGCTTAGCTGCAGTAGGCACCTCCTGGCAGCCTAAATGTATGCTAGCATTGCGTTGACAGGTTGGTGAATTGGGTGTAGATAACGTCATAATTCATGCTGTCGTGGCCTAGTGGTGCTAACTGTGTCGCGGGTTACTTGTCAGTGCTCGGCTATGAGGTGTTGATTTCCAGGGCAGTGTGAAGAGAACACAAGGGCTGTGTCTGAATACCCATACTAGCGTCCTAAATAGTAGGTAGTTTGAGTATGCAAAAAAAATTGTATGTGACATTTTGAAAATTGAGTATGCTTTAAATGCCCTGATATCATACTCATTTCGACTTCTCATGTAGTATGAATGTAGTGTACATATTTCAGGAATTTCACTCCCACAATACATTCAAACCGGATAAAAGGACATCTTCGATATTTGACAGTTCTCTGAAAGTAATCAAACAATTAATTGAAGATTGTAAAGGAGACAAGCGAAAAGTCTCCTGCAGTGTTCAAATGTACGTTTTTTGTTGTTGTCCTTAAAATGACACGCACACGGCGATTTAATGGCTCAACTATTTAATTGTACATTTTTGACAAGAGATGGTCATTTGCAGCCTGACGCATCTTTACAGTAGACACCATAACATGATGCAACCACCACCACGCTTGAAAATATTAAGTGGTACTCAGTGATGTGTTGTGCTGTATTTTCCCCAAACATAACGCTTCGTATTCAAGACGTAAAGTTTATTTCTTTGCCATATTTTGTGCAGTTTTACTTTAGTGCCTTGTTGCAAACTGGATGCATGTTTTGGAATATTTGTATTCTGTCCTTCTCTTGACTCTGTCATTTAGGTTAGTATTGTGGAGCAACTACAATGTTGTTGATCCATCCTCAGTTTTCTCCTATCACAGCCATTAAACTCAGTAACTGTTGTAAAGGGACCTTCCAGATTGTATGTGTGGGGTAGAGAGATGAGGTAATAATTCAAAAATCATGATAAACGCTATTATTGTACATAGAGAGTCCATGTAACTTATTATGTGACTTGTGACATTATGACACATTTTTACTCCTGAACTTATTTAGGCCATAACAAAGTTTGACTCAAGACATTTTTAGCTTTTCATTTTTTATTAATTTGTAAAAATAAAAAACATAATTCCACTTTGGCGTAATGGGGTATTGGGTGTAGGCCAGTGGCACAACATCTCAAAGTCAGGATGTGCGAGGACTTTCTGGAGGCACTGTATCAATGGATGATCAATTAATAGACCAAAATGATGTCCTCCTCTAGCTAGTGAGTCTGGGGAGACGCCGCTGGACATCGCGAAGAGACTGAAGCACCTGCAGTGTGAGGAGCTGGTGAGTGCTGTGTGTGCGTTTATGTGAATTCTTTAGCAAGATAGTCACTGACTCCTATCTTTTAGCTTTGTATGAGCCATTGATCTCTCTATCTCTGTGTGTGTGTGTGTGTGTGTGTGTGTGTGTGTGTGTGTGTGTGTGTGTGTGTGTGTGTGTGTGTGTGTGTAGCTGAACATGGCGCTGGCGGGGAAATTCAACGCCCATGTGCACGTAGAGTACGAATGGCGTCTGCACCATGAAGACATGGACGAGAGTGATGAGGACCTGGATGACAAGGTGAGGGTGAGGACCCTCTTCAGATTATACACACAGTTACACACCATGAACTCACCACACACATACACATAATAATATATACACATACATAACACACACACCATGATGACCTTTTTATAACTTTTGACCCCTGACCTCTCATTGGCCCTTCAGCCCAGCCCCCATCGGAGAGAGGAGCGCCCTGCCAGCTGCTACACCCCTGGCCCCAACTCCCACCTCCATCCCAGCCCGGCCTCCCTGGCACGGGACAAGCAGCGTGGTGGGTACATGCCCAACCTAGTCACCAACGAGACCTATGGTGCCATCCTCAACGCCAGCCCTCCTGCGCCAGGGGGGCCTTCCATGACCTCTGCACCCCCTCTGCCCCCAAGAAACATAGGTACTTTATTTTTCCTTTTTAAAATGTTATAGCAAGGTGGATGTGGCATACAGTTATTCATTTGTGGATAGACTATGTAAAAGAAATTACGCTAGATTTTAGTTCTGGGTTAACCAAAATTAGCATACATTAGATGTTTGTCCATATAGAGCTGTAATTTCTTCGGCAAAACTTTCAGAATTCTATGAACCAGTTTAGTTTGTTCAGTGAATCCGTCTAAATGCTATTTGAGCACGGATTTAGATTAAAAATGTTTAAAAAGTGCTCCTGATTTGAAGTTGATAAACGTGATCCATATCAAATGACCCGTCAAGCTCTTTTCAACCCACATTCACCTCTCATCCTTGCCATTTTTGGAGAATGATATTTATAATACATGCCCAATGGGTTCAGTTCAAATACAGGGAAACCTCATTTGGCCACATATCTGTCATCTACTGTAGATGCCTTCTCTAATTAATGCATTGTTCCATGGGGACTTGTGTGATTCGTGTAGCGCTCTGACCTATTTGAAGGGCAGAGAGGGTTCTGGGTAGGGAGCAGGGACCATCGCATTGGCGGCTGCTGGGTGAGCTAGTGAGCTACTTTTCGTGAAAGTTCTCAAAGTGCACTCCATAACCCATACTGAAAATAGCCTTTCCTATCACTGGGAAGCAATTTGAACTCAATCTGGTTCATGCTCATTGAAAACGGTAGAAAACATTCCACCTTGCTAAACAATTTGTTTCAATTCAACTTACTTACTTTACATTCAAAGCACATGTCGTCTTTACTTACTTACTTAGGCCCGTTACCACACGAGGAGCATAACCCCTCAACAACTCCTCTCCAGTGAACTTGACTTTGGGTATTCTTTTCAATTTAATTCCAGGATTAGACAGTCTTTCTGTGTTCTGCTTCAGTGTCACACCTCAATCAATCAAATGTATTTTATGAAGCCCTTTTTTCATCAGCAGTTGTCACAAAATGCTTTATATACACTCATTGGCCAGTTTATTAGGTACACCCATCTAGTACTGGGTCAGAGTGCCCTTTGCCTCCAGAACATCCTGAATTCTTCGGGACATGAAAACATTGCTCAATTGATGTCAAGGGACCATAACGTATGCCAGGAAAACATTCCCCACACCATTACACCACTGCCATCAGCCTGTACCATTGACACCAGGCAGGATGGGTCCTTGGACTCATGTTGCTTACGCCAAATCGTGTCTCTGGCATCAGCATGACGCAACAGGAAACGTGATTCGTCGGGCCAGGTGATGTTTTTCCACTCCTAAATTGTCTACTGGAGGCACTTCTCCTTGTTTTTAGGTGATGAGAGTGGAACCCGGTGTGGTAATCTGCTGCAATAGCCCATCCGTGACAAGGAACGACTAGTTATGCGCTCTGCACACCACTGTTGTACTCCACCGTAATCTGCCTGTTTCGGGAAACCCTAACACTGTTGTACGTGAAAAGCCCAGGAGGCCGGACGTTTCTAAGATACTGGAACCGACGCGCCTAGCACCGACCATCATACCACACTCAAAGTTTCTTAGGTCACTTGTTTTGCCCATTCTAATATTCAATCGAACAGTACCTGAATGCCTCGATGCCTGTCCGCCTGCTTTATATAGCAAGTCATGGTCACATGACTCACTGTCTGTAGGAGTAAACCATTTTTGGGAATGGGGTGGTTAACCTAATCAACTGGCCACTGAGTGTATTCACAGCCGAAAACCCTGAAGAGCAAGCAATGCACGTCTTCAGGAACCAGCTTTCCCCCTCCTCTCTCCTCCCTCCTCCAGTCCAGATGCCAGGTCTGTGTGGGATGGTCCAGTCATCAAGGTCCTCTGGGTGGAAATCTGGCTCGATAGACCTGGGGGGCCGACAGAGGTCCTCCTCAGACCCCCCCAACATGCACCTCCCGGTACCCCCCATGCGGGTCACCTCAACCACTGGTAGGCACCCCTCACCTCCTAGGTCTCATTGTCTGAACACATCATGGTTAAAGGGAAAGGGAATTTAAAAATGGTTTATAGGTTTTCTTACCCTGTAAGCAGTCTACAGACAAGGAATGACAGACATCCATGCTTTAGTTTTGTTTACCTTGCCGCTGTTTCAAATGAGAACTTGTTTGCATTTGTGGCACAAATCCAATTGTACTTTTATTATCATCTTTGCGTTTCATATCCAAATACCCCAAAAGTTCAAGTATTGTGGTGGCAGCATCATGTTAATCGGTATGCTTGTCAGCAGCAGGGACTGGGGAGTTTATCAGGATCAAAATAGATATGAAAGGAGCTAAGCCCGGGTAAAAAGTAAGAGGAGAAATCCACCGTAGGCTTCTGAAAGCCCTGGGATAGTTTTATGACAAAGACACACCAGAATGGCTTTCCATGTGTTCCTGAATGGTCCAGTCTCAGTCCTGAAATCTGCTTGTTAATCTTAAACATGGTTTGGATATTGCTGTAAATTTAACTTGTATCAATTCTGTTGTAATCCGATTGGTTTAAAATGCATCCAAAGACTAATGTTGCTAAAGCAAAAGTAGCAGCGGACACTGACAGAAATACGCCCTGTTTCAATAAGAGAAAGAGATGGGTAACTTCTCTCTCTGTCTCCCTAGGTCTTGCTCCTCCCCCCGTGGTCAAGACAGTGAGTGTGATGGATGCTATGAACCAGCAGTCCAAACCAGGGACCGGACATGGCCACAGCAGAGCCCCACCACCCAAGTCTCCATCTGGGTGAGCATATACACACACACTGCCTGAGGCAGCATGTTTTGCTTCGATGAACACAAAGAAATATTACTTTTGGAGAAAAACACCAATAGGTTTTCTAGTTTACCACTACATTAATTCCAAGCTGAGCTCCTAAAAGACAGAGCTCCTCATCAACATGGTTCTACTCAGTCTCCCATAGGTCTGAGTTGTGACTGTCAAAGGGAAATGCGCTGTCATGGGGAAATGCGCTGTCATGGGGAAATGCGCTGTCATGGGTAAATGCGCTGTCATGGGGAAATGCACTGTCATGTGGAAATGCCCTGTGGGGTAAATGTGTTAATTTAAGCACATGATAAGCAGCAGCTGACTACTGTTTGTGGTTTTCAGCAACGCCAAAAGCTTCAGCAAAGGACCGACTCGAACGGGGTCCATCGAAAGACCAGGTGGGTGTAAAAAATAAAATACAAATAAATTACCAGTCAAAAGTGTGGACACACCTACTCATTCAAGGGTTTTTCTTTATTTTTAGTATTTTATACATTGTAGAATAACAGTGAAGACATCAAAACTATGAAATAACACATGGAATCATGTAGTAACCAAAAAAGTGTTAAACAAATCAAAATAGATTTTATATTTGAGATTCTTCAAATAGCCACCCTTTGCCTTAATGACAGCTTTGCACATTCTTCGCATTCTCTTAACCAGCTTCACCTGGAATGCTTTTCCTTGACTCTGCAGTCTAACTTATCCCAAACCATCTCAATTGGGTTGAGGTTGGGTGATTGTGGAGGCCAGGTCATCTGATGCAGCACTCATCACTCTCCTTCTTGGTCAAATAGCCCTTACACAGCCTGGAGGTGTGTTGGGTCATTGTCCTGTTGAAAAACAAATGATAGTCCCACAAAGCGCAAACCAGATGGGATGGCGTATCGCTGCAGAATGCTGTGGTAGCCATGCTGGTTAAGTGTGCCTTGAATTCTAAATAAATAACATGCAGTGTCACCAGCAAAGCACCCCCACAACATCACACCTCTTCCATGCTTCACGGTGGGAACCACACATGCGGAGATCATCAGTTCACCTACTCTGCGTCTCACAAAGACACGGTGGTTGGAACCAAAAATCTCCAATTTGGACTCCTCACACCAAAGGACAGATTTCCACCGGTCTTATGTCCATTGCTCGTGTTTCTTGGCCCAAGCAAGTCTCTTCTTATTATTGGTGTCCTTTAGTAGTGGTTTCTTTGCAGCAATTTGACCACGAAGGCCTGATTCTCCTCTGAACAGTTGATGTTGAGATGTATCTGTTATTTGAACTCTGAAGCATTTATTTGGCCTGTAATTTCTGAGGCTTATAACTCTAACGAACTTATCCTCTGCAGCGGAGGTAACTCTGGGTCTTCCTTTCCTGTGGCGGTCCTCGTGAGCCAGTTTCATCATAGCGCTTGATGGTTTTTGCGACTGCATTTGAAGACACTTTCAAAGTTCTTGACATTTTCTGCATTGACTGACCTTCATGTCTTTAAAGTAATGATGGACTGTTTCTTTTTGCTTATTTGAGCTGTTCTTGCCATAATATTGACGGGTTGGGATTTCTAAACTGTAAATATTGTTAATCATCAGTTTTACTAGAGACATGAGGGGTGCCATAGTCTAGGGTCTACATCACAAGTGAATGGTTATCTGTAGGAGGAATGGTTATGCTGGATGTAATTAAGCTTGGAATGTACTTCGTGGAGGGAAGATAGTCACATGTGGCAGGCACTGATAAGGATGGAGAGATGTGGATTAGTGATGAAGGGGGTCGAGGTCAGGTCACGTTAAGGGAGAAGGAACAGTTTATTGCCCGCATCACTTAATTTCCTGCCTAGCAATAGAGATGTAATGTTTAGAGTATAGAAGGACGTCACCAAAATTGGGGTATATATACTACCACTGGTGGAAATATGTCTGTCTGTTCAGCTGTTCCATCGTTTGGGTGAATAAACTTGGTTGGAGCTTTCATAGTGTCCGTCAATTTCTTACTCTGATATTTACAACCTAACACTATGGATTGGTCTTTTACCAAATAGGGCTATCTTCTGTATACCACCCCTACCTTGTCACAACACAACTGTGGGTCAGTTCCAGCCTGTTGCAGTTTGTGTGGAACAGTTTTGTTTTCACAACGATGTAATTTCCTCTTCCTCCTTCAGCTAAGGAAGTGCCGGGATGCCGCCAGAACTCGATAGGTCAATCGCTGCCTCCGGCCCCCATGCCTAGGAAGACCTATCCGGTGAGTTCCTTCCTCCTACCTACCGTTGACCTTATGGTTGTTTGTCCTGTTCTGTATCTGATCTTGTGTTTCAGTTGGTCTGATTGTCCCTGTCGCTCTGTGCATTTGAATATCATCATCTTTAACAGTTTTCTCTGTGGTTTCCTTCGTATGCACACCACTACTAAGAGGGAGGGAAACTTTGAAGTGTGTGCTTGTTCCTGATACCTCTGCGGTCAATGGCTACCCTCCTTACCCAGTCAGATGCTTACTATGTCCTGTGTCAGTGGTTCACTATTCAACCCTCCAGCAGTCACTATGGAAGAGGGTGTCAAACATACCAAAGAAGTGGCAGATACAGGAGATCCTCCTGTTGAAAGACAGCATCTGTCTGTAGAACACGCTGTATACTTGCCTGTCTGCATTTAATTAGAATTACTAGAATGGGAAAAGCCCCTCAGACCACAGCAATTTGACATCATGGTTCCATTCAATGTGGCCACCAGCCCACCTGTCACGGAAGGTTGACTTGAATGGGAATGTTCGTTCTAGTAATGATATTTCTATGCCTGTCTGTCTCTCTTCATATTGAACCTGTTTTTCAGAAGCAGAGGCCCAAGCGAGTAAAGGCCATCTATAACTGTCTGGCAGACAACCCAGACGAGCTGACTTTCTCTGAGGGGGAGGTGATCGTGGTGGACGGGGAGGAGGACCAGGAGTGGTGGGTGAGTATCTGTCTCTCTCTCTCTCTCTCTCTCTCTCTCTGTGTGTGTGTGAGAGAATCACCTCTAGATCAGGCTCCTGGACACGCTCACTTTCTGAAAGTGTTTGTGTGTGTAGTAACTGGGTCGGCATGGCTACTGCATATGAATTTGTGTGTAGGGATTTAGAAACTGGAGAGGGTGAGAGTGGGTGTGTGTTTGTGTCATCATTCACACGCAGTAAGAGTCGTCCGGGCCAGTTATGGTCCAAATCGGGTCCTTTCCAAATTCCAAGAGCGGCCAATGAGCATGTGTCAGAAACCATGGTGGCGTCAGCAGTAGAAAGCCATGACCTCATTCTGGCCAAATCTCTGTCTCTCTCAATTCAATTCAAGGGCTTTATTGGCATGGGAAACATATGTTAACATTGCCAAAGAAAGTGAAATAAATAATAAACAAAAGTGAAATAAACAATAGAAATTAACAGTAAACATTACACTCACAGAAGTTCCAAAAGAATAAAGACATTTCAAATGACATATATCTCTCTCTCCCCTACCTTCCTCCTACCCCCGCCTGCCTTCCTTCCTCTGAGAAGTCTGTTGTCTGAATACAGGCCAGCTGCAACTGTTGTCTGTATACAGGCCAGCTGCAACTGTTGTCTGTATACAGGCCAGCTGCAACTGTTGTCTGAATACAGGCCAGCTGCAACTGTTGTCTGAATACAGGCCAGCTGCAACTGTTGTCTGAATACAGGCCAGCTGCAACTGTTGTCTGAATACAGGCCAGCTGCAACTGTTGTCTGAATACAGGCCAGCTGCAACTGTTGTCTGTATACAGGCCAGCTGCAACTGTTGTCTGAATACAGGCCAGCTGCAACTGTTGTCTGAATACAGGCCAGCTGCAACTGTTGTCTGAATACAGGCCAGCTGCAACTGTTGTCTGAATACAGGCCAGCTGCAACTGTTGTCTGAATACAGGCCAGCTGCAACTGTTGTCTGTATACAGGCCAGCTGCAACTGTTGTCTGAATACAGGCCAGCTGCAACTGTTGTCTGAATACAGGCCAGCTGCAACTGTTGTCTGAATACAGGCCAGCTGCAACTGTTGTCTGAATACAGGCCAGCTGCAACTGTTGTCTGAATACAGGCCAGCTGCAACTGTTGTCTGAATACAGGCCAGCTGCAACTTGTTTTTCCCAAAGCCACCTCTGCAAACATGACCATATTTAGTCACTTGTATATGGGACTCTTTATATGGGACGGACTCTTTGCAGTCAGCATGCCAATTTCACGGTCCCTCAAAACTTGAGACATTTGTTTTTTGTGACAAAACTGCACATTTATGAGTGGCCTGTTGTTGTCCCCAGCCCAAGGTGCACCCGTGTAATGATCATGCTGTTTAATCAGCTTCTTGATATGCCACACCTGTCAGGTGGATGGATCACCTTGGCAAAGGAGAAATGCTCACTAACAGGGTTTTGAACAAATCTGTGCAAACAATTTGAGAGAAATAAGCTTTTTGTGCATATGGAACATTTCTGTAATTTTATTTCAGCTCATGAAACATGGGACCAACACTTTACATGTTGTTTGTATTCTTGTTTGGTATAAAAGGTGGTAGTAGAAGTCCACAGAGGTGAATGTCTGTGTTGAAAGTCCACTGGGCTCATGCTGCAGTTAAAAACACTGTAGTTATGCTTCATCTCTCAATCTATATGCAAACTAGTGAGTGTTTACTAACACAAGTGTGTTTTTCCCCCTGTTATCAGTGTGTGATGTTGTACATCTCTCCTGTTCTCTCCCAGCTGGGCCACATTGAAGGAGAGCCAATGAGGAGGGGGGCTTTCCCCGTCACATTCATACACTTCATCATGGACTGAAGGTCAAAGGTCAACACAGGCACTGATCTGGGATGGAAACCTCCACCTCCCCACGTCTGCTGGTTTGTGGGACGAAATCATCATGTTCATCATCAAGCTTGTGCCTGCGCTAACACTACAGAAGAATCAAGTGTCGCTGCCCAATGTTTTGGCTGGACAGTCTGGGGGGTTGCCATGACAACATACACACCCTTCACTCCGGGAATGTTACGTGACATCATATCACTGCTCATTAGACCAAGCCCGCAGATGCTCTTGAGGAAACTGTGTTTAGACTTCTGACACCATCTGACATTTTAAATAACAATGATTGTAATGAGTGTTCACAACATTAAGAGGATTATTGACCAAATGAAGGTTCTGTTCATAAGTTTCACTTGTTTTCCTCTGTGTGAATTGTACAGAAAGTTATTTAAAAACAACTGATAGAGGGGACTACACACAGTAATGTGGATCTTTAGGATTTCTTTCACTTATCGTTAATGTGAATATAGTCGTTGTGCTTACATTCCACCTCCTTGCATGGTTAAAGGGTGAAGTTTGAAGTTTTTTTACGCATAATTGCTTAGTAGTCAAAGACATGTAAACTTGTTAGGACTTCCAATGTTGGAGGAAAAACTTAATTCAAAATGGTGCTAACCCAGGAATATGCTAGGAGCCCTCACGTAGGGATGATCCACTGTCCCCATCTCAAGACAGCCTGTAACGTGGTAACGGGGTTGACGTGGGACAGCCTGTAACGTGGTAACAACAGGGGGTTGATGTGGGACAGCCTGTAACGTGGTAACAACAGGGGGTTGACGTGGGACAGCCTGTAACCTGGTAACAACAGGGGGTTGACGTGTGACAGCCTGTAACGTGGTAACAACAGGGGGTTGACGTGGGACAGCCTGTAACGTGGTAACAACAGGGGGTTGACGTGGGACAGCCTGTAACCTGGTAACAACAGGGGGTTGATGTGGGACAGCCTGTAACCTGGTAACAACAGGGGGTTGATGTGGGACAGCCTGTAACGTGATAACAACAGGGGGTTGATGTGGGACAGCCTGTAACGTGGTAACAACAGGGGGTTGACGTGGGACAGCCTGTAACGTGGGAACAACAGGGGGTTGACGTGGGACAGCCTGTAACGTGGTAACAACAGGGGGGTTGACGTGTGACAGCCTGTAACGTGGTGACAACAGGGGGTTGATGTGGGACAGCCTGTAACGTGGTAACAACAGGGGGTTGATGTGGGACAGCCTGTAACGTGGTAACAACAGGGGGTTGACGTGGGACAGCCTGTAACGTGGTAACAACAGGGGGGTTGACGTGTGACAGCCTGTAACCTGGTAACAACAGGGGGTTGATGTGGGACAGCCTGTAACGTGGTAACAACAGGGGGTTGATGTGGGACAGCCTGTAACGTGGTAACAGGGGGTTGATGTGGGACAGCCTGTAACGTGGTAACAACAGGGGGTTGATGTGGGACAGCCTGTAACCTGGTAACAACAGGGGGTTGATGTGGGACAGCCTGTAACCTGGTAACAACAGGGGGTTGATGTGGGACAGCCTGTAATGTGGTAACAACAGGGGGTTGATGTGGGACAGCCTGTAACGTGGTAACAACAGGGGGTTGATGTGGGACAGCCTGTAAAGTGCTAACAACAGGGGGTTGATGTGGGACAGCCTGTAACGTGGTAACAACAGGGGGTTGATGTGGGACAGCCTGTAACGTGGTAACAACAGGGGGTTAACGTGGGACAGCCTGTAACGTGGTAACAACAGGGGGTTAACGTGGGACAGCCTGTAACGTGGTAACAACAGGGGGTTGACGTGGGACAGCCTGTAACGTGGTAACAACAGGGGGTTGACGTGGGACAGCCTGTAACGTGGTAACAGGGGGGTTGACGTGTGACAGCCTGTAACGTGGTAACAACAGGGGGTTGATGTGGGACAGCCTGTAACGTGGTAACAACAGGGGGTTGATGTGGGACAGCCTGTAACCTGGTAACAACAGGGGGTTGATGTGGGACAGCCTGTAACGTGGTAACAACAGGGGGTTGACGTGGGACAGCCTGTAACGTGGTAACAACAGGGGGTTGACGTGGGACAGCCTGTAACCTGGTAACAACAGGGGGTTGATGTGGGACAGCCTGTAACCTGGTAACAACAGGGGGTTGATGTGGGACAGCCTGTAACGTGATAACAACAGGGGGTTGATGTGGGACAGCCTGTAACGTGGTAACAACAGGGGGTTGACGTGGGACAGCCTGTAACGTGGGAACAACAGGGGGTTGACGTGGGACAGCCTGTAACGTGGTAACAACAGGGGGGTTGACGTGTGACAGCCTGTAACCTGGTAACAACAGGGGGTTGATGTGGGACAGCCTGTAACGTGGTAACAACAGGGGGTTGATGTGGGACAGCCTGTAACGTGGTAACAACAGGGGGTTGATGTGGGACAGCCTGTAACGTGGTAACAACAGGGGGTTGATGTGGGACAGCCTGTAACCTGGTAACAACAGGGGGTTGATGTGGGACAGCCTGTAACCTGGTAACAACAGGGGGTTGATGTGGGACAGCCTGTAACGTGATAACAACAGGGGGTTGATGTGGGACAGCCTGTAACGTGGTAACAACAGGGGGTTGACGTGGGACAGCCTGTAACGTGGGAACAACAGGGGGTTGACGTGGGACAGCCTGTAACGTGGTAACAACAGGGGGGTTGACGTGTGACAGCCTGTAACGTGGTGACAACAGGGGGTTGATGTGGGACAGCCTGTAACGTGGTAACAACAGGGGGTTGATGTGGGACAGCCTGTAACGTGGTAACAACAGGGGGTTGACGTGGGACAGCCTGTAACGTGGTAACAACAGGGGGGTTGACGTGTGACAGCCTGTAACCTGGTAACAACAGGGGGTTGATGTGGGACAGCCTGTAACGTGGTAACAACAGGGGGTTGATGTGGGACAGCCTGTAACGTGGTAACAGGGGGTTGATGTGGGACAGCCTGTAACGTGGTAACAACAGGGGGTTGATGTGGGACAGCCTGTAACCTGGTAACAACAGGGGGTTGATGTGGGACAGCCTGTAACCTGGTAACAACAGGGGGTTGATGTGGGACAGCCTGTAATGTGGTAACAACAGGGGGTTGATGTGGGACAGCCTGTAACGTGGTAACAACAGGGGGTTGATGTGGGACAGCCTGTAAAGTGCTAACAACAGGGGGTTGATGTGGGACAGCCTGTAACGTGGTAACAACAGGGGGTTGATGTGGGACAGCCTGTAACGTGGTAACAACAGGGGGTTAACGTGGGACAGCCTGTAACGTGGTAACAACAGGGGGTTAACGTGGGACAGCCTGTAACGTGGTAACAACAGGGGGTTGACGTGGGACAGCCTGTAACGTGGTAACAACAGGGGGTTGACGTGGGACAGCCTGTAACGTGGTAACAGGGGGGTTGACGTGTGACAGCCTGTAACGTGGTAACAACAGGGGGTTGATGTGGGACAGCCTGTAACGTGGTAACAACAGGGGGTTGATGTGGGACAGCCTGTAACCTGGTAACAACAGGGGGTTGATGTGGGACAGCCTGTAACGTGGTAACAACAGGGGGTTGACGTGGGACAGCCTGTAACGTGGTAACAACAGGGGGTTGACGTGGGACAACCTGTAACCTGGTAACAACAGGGGGTTGATGTGGGACAGCCTGTAACCTGGTAACAACAGGGGGTTGATGTGGGACAGCCTGTAACGTGATAACAACAGGGGGTTGATGTGGGACAGCCTGTAACGTGGTAACAACAGGGGGTTGACGTGGGACAGCCTGTAACGTGGGAACAACAGGGGGTTGACGTGGGACAGCCTGTAACGTGGTAACAACAGGGGGGTTGACGTGTGACAGCCTGTAACGTGGTAACAACAGGGGGTTGATGTGGGACAGCCTGTAACGTGGTAACAACAGGGGGTTGATGTGGGACAGCCTGTAACGTGGTAACAACAGGGGGTTGACGTGGGACAGCCTGTAACGTGGTAACAACAGGGGGGTTGACGTGTGACAGCCTGTAACCTGGTAACAACAGGGGGTTGATGTGGGACAGCCTGTAACGTGGTAACAACAGGGGGTTGATGTGGGACAGCCTGTAACGTGGTAACAACAGGGGGTTGATGTGGGACAGCCTGTAACGTGGTAACAACAGGGGGTTGATGTGGGACAGCCTGTAACCTGGTAACAACAGGGGGTTGATGTGGGACAGCCTGTAACCTGGTAACAACAGGGGGTTGATGTGGGACAGCCTGTAATGTGGTAACAACAGGGGGTTGATGTGGGACAGCCTGTAACGTGGTAACAACAGGGGGTTGATGTGGGACAGCCTGTAAAGTGCTAACAACAGGGGGTTGATGTGGGACAGCCTGTAACGTGGTAACAACAGGGGGTTGATGTGGGACAGCCTGTAACGTGGTAACAACAGGGGGTTAACGTGGGACAGCCTGTAACGTGGTAACAACAGGGGGTTAACGTGGGACAGCCTGTAACGTGGTAACAACAGGGGGTTGACGTGGGACAGCCTGTAACCTGGTAACAACAGGGGGTTGACGTGGGACAGCCTGTAACGTGGTAACAGGGGGGTTGACGTGTGACAGCCTGTAACGTGGTAACAACAGGGGGTTGATGTGGGACAGCCTGTAACGTGGTAACAACAGGGGGTTGATGTGGGACAGCCTGTAACCTGGTAACAACAGGGGGTTGATGTGGGACAGCCTGTAACGTGGTAACAACAGGGGGTTGATGTGGGACAGCCTGTAACCTGGTAACAACAGGGGGTTGATGTGGGACAGCCTGTAACGTGGTAACAACAGGGGGTTGATGTGGGACAGCCTGTAACGTGGTAACAACAGGGGGTTAACGTGGGACAGCCTGTAACGTGGTCACAACGGGGGGTTGACGTGGGACAGCCTGTAACGTGGTAACAACAGGGGGTTGACGTGGGACAGCCTGTAACGTGGTGACAACAGGGGGTTGACGTGGGACAGCCTGTAACGTGGTAACAACGGGGTTGTTGACGTGGGACAGCCTGTAACGTGGTAACAACAGGGGGTTAACGTGGGACAGCCTGTAACGTGGTCACAACGGGGGGTTGACGTGGGACAACCTGTAACGTGGGAACAACAGGGGGTTGACGTGGGACAGCCTGTAACGTGGTAACAACAGGGGGTTGACGTGGGACAGCCTGTAACGTGGTGACAACAGGGGGTTGACGTGGGACAGCCTGTAACGTGGTAACAACGGGGTTGTTGACGTGGGACAGCCTGTAACGTGGTGACAACGGGGGGTTGATGTGGGACAGCCTGTAACGTGGTAACAACGGGGGGTTGATGTGGGACAGCCTGTAACGTGGTAACAACAGGGGGTTGACGTGGGACAGCCTGTAACGTGGTAACAACAGGGGGTTGATGTGGGACAGCCTGTAACGTGGTAACAACAGGGGGTTGATGTGGGACAGCCTGTAAAGTGCTAACAACGGGGGGTTGATGTGGGACAGCCTGTAACGTGGTAACAACAGGGGGTTGATGTGGGACAGCCTGTAACGTGGTAACAACAGGGGGTTGATGTGGGACAGCCTGTAACCTGGTAACAACAGGGGGTTGATGTGGGACAGCCTGTAACGTGGTAACAACAGGGGGTTGACGTGGGACAGCCTGTAACGTGGTAACAACGGGGGGGTGGACGTGGGACAGCCTGTAACGTGGTAACAACAGGGGGTTGACGTGGGACAGCCTGTAACGTGGTAACAACGGGGGGGTGGACGTGGGACAGCCTGTAACGTGGTGACAACAGGGGGTTGATGTGGGACAGCCTGTAACGTGATAACAACGGGGGGTTGACGTGGGACAGCCTGTAACGTGGTAACAACAGGGGGTTGACGTGGGACAGCCTGTAACGTGGTAACAACGGGGGGTTGACGTGGGACAGCCTGTAACGTAGTAACAACAGGGGGTTGACGTGGGACAGCCTGTAACGTGGTAACAACAGGGGGTTGATGTGGGACAGCCTGTAACGTGGTAACAACAGGGGGTTGACGTGGGACAGCCTGTAACGTGGTAACAACGGGGTTGTTGACGTGGGACAGCCTGTAACGTGGTAACAACAGGGGGTTGACGTGGGACAGCCTGTAACGTGGTGACAACAGGGGGTTGACGTGGGACAGCCTGTAACGTGGTGACAACGGGGGGTTGACGTGGGACAGCCTGTAACGTGGTAACAACGGGGGGTTGACGTGGGACAGCCTGTAACGTGGTAACAACAGGGGGTTAACGTGGGACAGCCTGTAACGTGGTAACAACAGGGGGTTAACGTGGGACAGCCTGTAACGTGGTAACAACGGGGTTGTTGACGTGGGACAGCCTGTAACGTGGTAACAACAGGGGGTTGACGTGGGACAGCCTGTAACGTGGTAACAACGGGGTTGTTGACGTGGGACAGCCTGTAACGTGGTAACAACGGGGGGTTGACGTGGGACAGCCTGTAACGTGGTAATGATGGGTTTCTGGGAGTATATGGAAACCTCCATTGATCACACCTAGGAGAACCCAGGCTCACTACCCTGTGTGTGTGTGTGTGTGTGCACGTGCATATCAGCTTGAAACCATATCAGTTACTTACAGCACATTGTCTTCATGTCGATGGTCTACAGTGTGATGCCATTATAAACTGGATGGTTCGAGCCCTGAATGCTGATTGGCTGACGGCCGTGGTATATCAGACTATACCACGGTATGACAAACATGTATTTTTACTGCTCTAATTACATTGGTAACCAGTTTATTATAGCAATAAGGTACCACTGGGGTTTGTGGTATATGGCCAGGCATTCCGTGTTGCGTCATGCTTAAGAACAGCCCTTAGCCGTGTTATATCGGCCATATACCACACCCCCTCGGGCCTTATTGCTTAGTTATAAAATTGATAACTATCTTAGCTCCATAGATCACACTTAAGTTGTTAACCTCCATCACTCTGTGGCTAATCTTTGGGTTGAGTCCTCAGGCCTTCACACTCTACTTTTTGTTTGCTGCAGTAGAGCAGGAAATGTGTCTGTCCTCTCTGGCTTCTGTGGAGGGTAGGCAGTGTCGCGCGCAGGAGAGGTGAGGTAAGGGGGACAGAAGTGTGTGTGAAAGCCAGTGGTCCGGTTTCTGTTTGATTTCTGACAGAGACAGCAGAGGGGTTTATGAAGCTCATGGGGTGATGGCTCCTGATGTCCTGTGCCTTTTATCTATCATGGACAGCAGGCTACCAAATGGTTCTCACACAGAGGTAGATGTGGTCGACACACACAGTTGTCATTGTACTAAAAACAACTTGTCCTGTGATGAGGTGCCATTGTAAGGGGGATGGCACTGCTGGATTACAGTTAAGGACAATGCAGCTACTTTTTACACTCTCTCTCTCTCTCTCTCTCTCTCTCTCTCACTCTCACTTTCACTCTCACTCTCACTCACACACACCTACTATAGTATTAAATCTGATTCATAGTGCTCAGGACTAGATTGTACCATATTACACAACTTGATTACTAGCTGGGACCACAGTAGTTGCAGACTACCCATGTTTTATATACATACTAGTTCCTGTACTGAACAGACATGTTTTATTTTATTTAATATTCCTACATTTTATGTTGTTTGGTTTTGGTTGCAGAGCAACTCTCTGTACATGGTTTGACATTTAATCTCAAATGGGACATACAGTTCCCTCGATTGTGAATAAACTTCGATAGGCGACAACAAGAGGTGTCGCATGTGAAAATGTACATGACAAGCCTCCCCATATTAACTCACTGGAAATAGAATGGTTAATCTGTTAATGTACATAGATTTTGTTTGTTGATATTTAAATATAAAAGAAGAGTTAATAACCTTGGCAGTAACTGTCTCTTAATCAGGGCTGGGGTCAATTTCAATTGAAGGCAGTCAATTCAGGAAGTGATTTTAATTTAAAATAAGAAAATATAAAATGTTTGAAATGGCTTTTATTCCTCATTTTATTGAGAAGTCATTGACAATAGAAGCAGTTTTTTTCTAAACATTTATTTGTTATTTAAGTTAAATTCAATTAAAATTTACCTCAGCCCTGCTCTTAATGCATTGTGGTAAAGTGCGGTTGCCATATTGTGTTCTAGCTGGTGTTCCGTGTGTATGTAGACTAGTAGAGAATCCATTCCATCCACGCTCATTGACTGTGGATCAGTGCATTGACTCTAACCTATTCTGCAAAATAAATGGAAAACAAACTGGAATAATAAAATAATTCCTATTTTTCCCCTCTATTCAAGTCAAATACTTATTTTGTATTTAAGATAGTGTTGTCGCTTCTAAAAGCATGTTTTCAGGGTGTAAATGTGTAGTAGGTGATTGGAGAAAAACCAGAGCGCTAGACTACTAGGTTGGTAACTTTGTGGGCAGTACACTGAATGAAGAGCTCCCTCTGGTGGAGAATGGTCAAACCCAATATAGCCCAATCATGTGTGCTATTATGTCCATGGTTCTCAACTTTCTGCTATTATCATATATGTTCTGGAGCCATACGACTGCACTAAAGGTTTACATACACAGTGAACTCTGAATCCTGGCCTCACGCCTTAATCACGTCACGGATTAGAGGCATCGCTGTCAATGTTCCCATGTGCGCAGAACATTGCCTTTACGGTTAACGCTGCATATGTTGGCTTAGTCGGAAATAGTCTTTAAAGCCACAATGCTTATAACCCGCGATCAGATTGAATCCCGGCCTAAGTCTATAAAGAGTAACCTAGCTCTGTAATGTTGTGGCTGGTATGTGTATACCACAGGCGAACACGGCATAACACCAGGGTCATTTGGTACCTCATGGTCATTCCTACACACACAAACAAACACAGAGCCTGGCTGGATGCTTCATAAACTTTGAGGACCCAGAGTTGGGAAGGAAGCATGCATCCCATAAGTCAGTCTGAGAATGAAGGGAATACTGAAATACCGGGCAGTCTACGGCACCAATGTAACAGTATAACTTTACACCGTCCCCTCGCCCCGACACGGGCGCGAACCAGGGACCTTCTGCACACATCAACAACTGACACTCACGAAGCGTCGTTACCCATCGCTCCACAAAAGCCGCGGCCCTTGCAGAGCAAGGGGCAACCCTACTTCAAGTCTCAGAGCAACTGACGTAACCGATTGAAATGCTATTAGCGCGTACCCGCTAACTAGCTAGCCATTTCACATCCGTTACACTCGGATCTTGCGGAGGGCCCCAGTAACTGCGCTACGCCACTGATGTGACCCTGCTGTAAACTATGGTTTCCAGGCTCCCGACTGGTTCATGGTGTTGCCTGTCTCCACAACGTCCCTTACATGTAGTGCAACAACTGCTCTTCAGGACTTCTCTGATGTCAGCACACAGTCGGACGAGGCGGACAACACCATGCAGATGGCCTTGTTCCTGCACAGAGACAGGGAAAAGAGAAGGGAAATCGACTTCTTATGAAAAACTGTCATTTAGCATTTCAGTCACTCAAATTTCTATCATTAACATTTCAGTCATTCAGCATTTTAGTGAATGACATTTCAGTCATTGGCTTAATGGGAAACTTAATAAAATAACTTTCAGTCATTTGGCAGATGAGTTTATCCCCTGTGACTGATGCTGACAGTCGGGCCATTATGAAAACAACTTGTCTGTCTGGGCCATTGAGGCTGGCGTCCTCAGTCTCCTGCTATATGAATGGATAAGAAGAGACACAGGAAGACTGTTGCACACATGATAAACAATTATCCTGCACAGCATTGCCTTCAGTTTGCCACAAACTGGCAGTTGTATGATAAGCTAGAGAGGACCAGAGTTTGTGTGGACCCCAGAATATTGCCATGAGATGTATTGATATGAGACAGTGATGTAGTGGTAAAAAAACAGGTGGATAAACGCTGATCGTTGTTCAAGGTAAACTAAGTTCACGGTAAATAAAGTTAAGCTCCCTATTCTTTCAATGCAGTTTTCCGCCAAAGGTAGGTAAACGCTTGTGCAAAATTAAGAAGGTGCGTAAACTGTGTTTTCGCGCATTTAATCTCAACTACTCCACTGGTCGTAGTACAGATGGTATGCTGGATGGTCCGTCTGTTACATACACGCACACACGCACGTGCACTTACACAGACACTCACCGCACTGCTCCACTGGTACACCCAGATGCTACACTCCTGCTGCTTGGTGTCGGTGGTCTTGAGAGCCAGCAAGTTCTTCCCAGACCCCAGGCCGTCATCATAACACAGCATCCTCACAATCAGGTAGAGAGGGTGGCTCTGCAGAACGTCCTGTACAGGATCCACAACAATAATACACATTACAAACATCATCGTAACACAGACAGGCAATCAGGTAGAGAGGGTGGTGCTGCAGAACGTCCTGTACAGGATCCACAACAATAATACACATTACAAACATCCTCGTAACACAGACAGACAATCAGGTAGAGAGGGTGGCTCTGCAGAACGTCCTGTACAGGATCCACAACAATAATACACATTACAAACATCATCGTAACACAGACAGACAATCAGGTAGAGAGGGTGGCTCTGCAGAACGTCCTGTACAAGATCCACAACAATAATACACATTACAAACATGATCGTAACACAGACAGACAATTAGGTAGAGAGGGTGGTTCTGCAGAACGTCCTGTACAGGATCCACAACAATAATACACATTACAAACATCATCGTAACACAGACAGACAATCAGGTAGAGAGGGTGGTGCTGCAGAAGTGTCCAACATAGGAAACGTTGCAACAATAATACACATTACAAACATCATCGTAACACAGACAGACAATCAGGTAGAGAGGGTGGTGCTGCAGAAGTGTCCAACATAGGAAACGTTGCAACAATATGGTCCAACTAGAAAAGTCAACCTTTCAGTAGAAAATGTTGTGGCGCGCTAGAGCATTTATGACATGGACTCAATCACACACTGATCCATGGAGGCCACTTTGACTCCATACTTCGACACTCCCAGTACCATCTCATCTTTAGGCACAAACGGCAGCTTTCTATCTTGCTTTGGAAGGAACACACAATGTTCATGTATAGTGACTTGTCAAGGAGGACACAGAGGCTGCCTCTGCCTCACATCCCTATAACATTTATCTCCATCACCATAATCCATCACCATAAAAAATCCCCATAATCAAACTGAGTGGTTATAGTTATTATACATGAATTCATTGGTCTCCACTGCACTGCATGTGGATCCTGTTGGGGTGAGTGATTCGGGGCTAGCCATTGTAAGTTCAGAGTCGTTATATATTTAATTTTTTTCTTGTGCATTTTGCTATTTTCCTCATGACTCCTGCATACTTTGTTGACTACAAACTTTCTTTACCCAACCGTGGGACAGGCTATGTTTGTTCCCACACTCGGGACTCTAACCCCTGACTCTCTATTGGTTACGCAGACTTTTGGTCTCCCATCCTATTCTAACCACCTCTCGCTGGCTTTGTATTCATGTTACCTGACGTAGATTCAGATGTCATAAATCAGCACTGCAGAGCTCTCCCTGTCCTCTGTCGTGCCCTGATTGTATAACTGTTGATGATATCTGGAAATGTGCAGGTACACCCTGGCCCATCTACTGTTGCTTGTCCCAATTCTGATTTGTGCTCTGATATCTGCTTAACTGATTTCTGCTCTCGTAAAAGCCTGGGTTTTCTGCACGTTAACACTAGAAGTTTATTACCTAAAATGGATCAATTAAAAGTGTGGGTTCACAGCTTCAATACAGATGTGTTGGTCATTACTGAGACACGTGGTTAAGGAAGAGTGATTTGCATACTGATGTTAACCTTTCTGGTTAGCATCACTACTCTGGACGGTACTGACCTAGAATATGTGGACAACTACAAATACCTAGGTGTCTGGTTAGACTGTAAACTCTCCTTCCAGACTCATATTAAACATCTCCAATCCAAAATCAAATCTAGAATTGGCTTTCTATTTCGCAACAAAGCCTCTTTCACTCACGCCGCCAAACTTACCCTAGTAAAACTGACTATCCTACTGATCCTCGACTTCGGCGATGTCATCTACAAAATAGCTTCCAATACTCTACTCAGTAAACTGGATGCGGTCTATCACAGTGCCATCCGTTTTGTTACCAAACTTTTCTGCTCTTTTGCACACCAGTATCTCTAATTGCACATCGTCATCTGCTCATTTTTCACTCCAGTGTTAATCTGCTAAATTGTAATTACTTTGCTACTATGGCCTATTTATTGCCTACCTCCTCCCGCCATTTGCACACACTGTATATAGACTTTCTTTTTTTCTATTGTGTTATTGACTTTACAGAGGCCAGTTACACCATTTACAGAGGCCAGTTCATGAAGGAAGGCTTGCTCATTAAAGTTTTTTAGCAAGCGTCTACTGTATGACAAATCAGGACAGGTCGTTTCACTGAGCAGCCATTACGAACACAGGCTGTAAAACAGAGATCACAAAGGTCATTACAGAAAATACCAAACTGATACCTATCAGGATAATTTGTGAGAATAACATTGTGAAGAGTAGCCTTTTCTGGGCTTTGGGATTGGTAATAACCCATACCTTGTGGGATTGGTAATAATCTGAGAAAGATTTAGGGAGTCCCATTGCTTTAGGACTTGGTCAGGTGGTTTCTTCTTTAAGGTTGCTGGCCCTATCATCGCCAAGACTGTCTCTCCTTTCTGGAGAGGTTCCCATTGCTTGGAAGGCAGCCACGGTTCGTCTTTTATTTAAAGGGGAAGATCAAGCTGATGCTAACTGTTATAGGGCTATTTCTATTTTGCCCTGTTTATCAAAAGTCTTGGAAAAACTTGTCAATAATCAAATGACTGACTTTCTTGATGTCTATAGTATTCTCCCGGGTATGCAATATGGTTTCCGTTCAGGTTATGGATGTGTCACACAACCTTAAAGGTCCTCAATGATGTCACCATTTCCCTTGATTCTAAGCAATATTGTGCTGCTATTTTTATTGACTTGGCCAAATCTTTTGATACGGTAGACCATTCCATTCTTGTGGGCCGGCTAAGGAGTATTGGTATCTCTGAGGGGACTTTGGGCTGGTTTGCTAACTACCTCTCTCAAAGAGTGCAGTGTATAAAGTCAGAAAATCTGCTGTCTCAGACACTGCCTGCCACCATGGGAGTACCCCAAGGCTCGATCCTAGGCCCCACGCTCTTCTCAATTTACATCAACAACATAGCTCAGGCAGTAGAAAGCTCTCTCATCCATTTATATGCAGATGATAGTCTTATACTCAGCTGGCCCCTCCCCGGATTTTGTGTTAAATGCTCTACAACAAAGCTTTCTTAGTGTCCAACAAGCTTTCTCTACCCTTAATAATCTTAGGGCTAGGCGTCCCGCCAGCAGGACACCTGTCGACAACTTCCGGTGAAATTAGAGGGCGCGCTATTCAAATAAATAATCATAAAAATTATTGATATTAAACATTTAGGTACATACAAGTGTCTTATATCAGTTAACCTCTTAACGCTAGGGGTCAGATTATTATTTATTTTTTTAAATAACGTTCCCAAGGTAAACTGACTATTTCTCAGGTCCAGATCGTAGAATATGCATATCATTTACAGATTAGGATAGAAAACACTCCAAAGTTTCCAAAACTGTCAAAATATTGTCTGTGAGTATAACAAAACTGATTCTGCAGGCGAAAACCTGAGGAAATCTAACCCGGAAGTGTTTTTTTTATTTTTTATCTGTGTTTCCTGGCCCGTCTTTCTTTCATTTAAAGGGGTATCAACCAGATTCCTTGTCCAATGGCTTCCTCATGCTGTGACCAGGCTTTAGACATAGTTTCAGGCTTTTATTTTGAAAAATGAGCGAGATTTTTCAAAAGTAGTCAGGTGTCCTCTGATTAGTTCCTGCGCGCGGGAGGGGTAGCTCTCCATTTTCTTTCTCTCTTTTATTGAATAGGTTACGGTCCGGTTGAAATATTATCGATTATGTTTGTTAAAAACAACCTGAGAATGGATTATAAAAAACATTTGACAAGTTTCTACGAACATTACGGATACTTTTTAGAATTTTCGTCGAATGGAACGAGGCGTTTTTTTCGAACAAAAATAAAATTTGTTGTGTAACTGGGAGTCTCGTGAGTGCAAACATCCGAAGATTATCAAAGGTAAGCGATTAATTTGATTGCTTTTCTGACTTTCGTGACCATGCTAATTTGGGGCTAGCTGTTGTAGCATTGATTGATACACTCACAAAAGCTTTGATTGCTTTCGCTGCAAAGCATATTTTCCAAATCTGACAGGATACGTGGATTAACAACAAGCTAAGCTGTGTTTTGGTATATTTCACTTGTGATTGCATGATTATAAATATTTTTTGTAATATTTTTGAATCTGATACGTTTGGGAATTTTCTTCTGCCTTTCAGGACCGGAACGAGGCCGTAGTTTTCTGAACATAACGCGCAACCCAAATGGCGTTTTTTTGTTATAAAAGTAATATTTATCGAACAAAAATAACATTTATTGTGTAACTGGGAGTCTCGTGAGTGCAAACATCCGAAGATTATCAAAGGTAAGCGATTAATTTGATTACTTTTCTGACTTTCGTGACCATGCTAATTTGGGGCTAGCTGTTCTAGCATTGATTGGTACACTCACAAAAGCTTGGATTCTTTCTCTGTAAAGCATATTTTCAAAATCTGACACGATAGGTGGATTAACAACAAGCTAAGCTGTGTTTTGGTATATTTCACTTGTGATTGCATGATTATAAATATTTTTTGTAATATTTTGCACCCTGCAATTCAGCGGTTGTTTAGGAAAATGATCCCGTAAAAGGGATCCGTAGCGCAGAGAAGTTAAAAGCTTCGTCTTGTTCATCTAACTGCATTGTCCGATTTACAATAGGCTTTACAGCGAAAGCATGCCATGCGATTGTTTGAGGACGGTGCCCCAAATCAAAATATTTTTCAACCAGCACAGGCTTCATAAAATCATAAATAGCGAATAAATATTCACTTACTTTTTGAAAATCTTCCTCTGATTTGCAATCTAAAGGGTCCCAGCTACAACATGCATGGTCGTTTTGTTAGATAAAATCCTTCTTTATATCCCAAAAAGTCTGTTAAGTTGGCGCCATCGATTTGAGTATTCCACTCGTTCAACATGCAGAGAAAGGAATCCAAAAAGCTACCGCTAAACTTTGTTAAAACAAGTCAAAATACGTTTAACTTAATCCTCAGGTACCCTAAAATGTAATTAAACTATAATATTTCATACGGAAAGATGTTCAATAGAAAAGCAAAATTAGCAGGTGCATGTCCTCTTCATTGCGCGCGCACAGACTGATTCCAACTCTGACTCCCAGTACTAAAACTCAAAATTCTTCCTCATTTGGGAAGAAACAAGCCTTAAACCTTGAACAAAGACTGTTGACATCTAGTGGAAGCCATAGGAATTGCAATCTGGGAGCTGGATTTGGATTTGGATATGACCCTATAAGTTCCATTGGAAGAGCACGGGCTCTCCAAAAAAAGAAAATTCCAGTTGGTTTTTCTTTGGATTTTCTCCTACTATATCAATTGTGTTATAGTCTCATTATTTTAACATTTCTACAAACTTCAAAGTGTTTTCTATCCAATGGTTACCAATTATGTGCATATCCTGGCTTCTGGGCCTGAGTAACAGGTTTGGTAAGAAGAATGCCCCTCCTCCCACAGGTGTTATTACTATCTATGAGGGTTTACAGCTTGAGGTAGTCACCTCATACAAGTACTTGGGAGTATGGCTAGATGGTGCACTGTCCTTCTCTCAGCACATATCAAAGCTGCAGGATAAAGTTAAATCTAGAATTGGTTTCCTCTATCGTAATCGCTCCTCTTTCACCCCAGCTGCCAAACTAACCCTGATTCAGATGATCATCCTACCCATGCTAGATTACGGAGACATAATTTATAGATCGGCAGGTAAGGGTGCTCTCGAGCAGCTTTACCATTCGGCCATCAGATTTGCCACCACTGCTCCTTATAGGACACAGCACTGCACTCTATACTCCTCTGTAAACTGGTCATCTCTATATACCCTTTGCAAGACCCACTGGTTGATGCTTATTTATAAAACCCTCTTAGGCCTCCCTCCCCCTATCTGAGATATCTACTGCATCCTCCACATACAACACCGTTCTGCCAGTCACACAGATCCCTGGGTCGCTCCTCTTTTCAGTTCGCTGCAACACTCAAACTGGATCGTTTTATGTCCATCTCTTCATTCAAAGACTCAATCATGGGCACTCTTACTGACAGTTGTGGCTGCTTTGCGTAATGTATTGTTGTCTCTACCTTCTTGCCCTTTGTGCTGTTGGATATTGTTTCTACCATGTTGTTGTCATGTTTTTATGTGTTGCTGCCATGCTATGTTGTTGTCTTAGGTCTCTCTTTATGTAGTGTTGTCTCTCTTATCATGATGTGTGTTATTTTTTTATCCCTGCCCCCTTCCCCGCAGGGGGCCTTTTGGTAGGCCGTCATTGTAAATAAGAATTTGTTCTTAACTGACTTGTGTAGTTAAATAAAGGTTCAATCAAAAAATATATATAAAAAAAATACTACGCTAGTTTATTAATCTCACTCCACAGCAGCAAACTCATAAAGCAATTGTGCACCTCCCTATGGGACTCCCAATCACAGGCCAGTTGTGATACAGCCTGGAATCGAACCACGGTCTGTAGTGACACCTCTAGCACTGAGATGCAGTGCCTTAGACCACTGCGCCACTCAGGAGCCCAACATCTATCCAGTCTTCAGATCAACTAAAGGGCGTCATCTAGGGCTGATGGAAGGGGAAAATCCACATTTTGGGGGTTTGGAATGTAGCCCAGGACATTGTATTGTATTGTATAATTATCCACCTTGCTCTTGGTACTGATCTCACTGCTTTGGGAGCTGCTGCGATGCTTTTTGACCTTCCGGAACATTGCTCACCATGAAGCCAGCACTCCTCCAGCCCCCCGGGACCGTCTGGTGAAGACAAGGACATTTTGAATAGTTGGGGAGGCAGGTAGCCTGGTGATTAGAGTGTTGGGCCAGTAACCAAAAAGATGCTTGATCAAATCCCCGAGCTGACAAGGTAAAAATCTATGGGACTCTAAATCACGGCCGGTTGTGGTACAGCCTGGAATTGAACCAGGGTCTCTAGGCCACTTGGAAGCCCCAGTACACAGGGCAAGTAAAGTGAATTGGCTTGTGGTCTACAGAGAATGAGATAAACCCATCCTATTAGAATATAAATTGTGAAGGCAGTGATACATGTATTACTAAGTTATTAGGAGACCAACAGTTGCCACAAAGTGAACGCAAACTATTCAATTACTGCATACTATCAATCCCATCACAACTCAAGAACTTTGTCCAACTTATTCAGAAGAGGCTATGGCACACGCGTACTTTCTCTTGATCCACTAGGCTGCGCGTCTGAGCCTGAAATGATGTCTGGAGTTGGCTGGGACTCAATGAAAGACCATTGTAAATTGCCAAAATTTGTCAATGAATGCCATGTGTAACGGAAACCCGTTGCTAGGATAAACAATTTACCCCACCCACACCCGTATCGACGTATCTGCTCAAGCTCAAAAAGGTTGAAATTGTCGTGTATTTTTACAGAACGTGGCAAACTGGAGCACTAGGCACAAATACACACGGCATACCTCAGTTTGGAACTTGTTCTATGCCGCTGGACTGGCTGGTCAGTTATGGCTATTTTGGGTTGTTGTTCATCAAAGTGGCAGGGCTGGGGTTCTTTCTGTGTAGGCAAGACTCGCATAGACATTTCACTTCCTTTGCAGCTCCACCCAACACCACTATAAAGGGGAAGCAACTTAGTTACAGTTGTATCAATATTTGACACAAAGCATAAACATGAATGGATACTTCTGTTTCACGTGCCACCAACACGAGTCTATAGTGTGACGCTGCTTTTTATAGTGATTGAATTGAGCGCTAAAACTAAAACGTCTAATAAGCGAATGTATGTCCAGTAACTATCAATCAAAATACAAAAACGTTTTGAACGATAAGCAAATAATTTAATTATGTCGGAACAAATTATGGGATGGTTTTCGTTCTCTGTGATGCTCTTATCATAGAGGTGCAGGGCAGGAGGTGGGTATCATGGTGGTTATTACCACTTGCCATTCAAAGGTGTAGTATGTTTTGCAATTAAATTAAAATCAGGTGTATAACTAGTGTACCTGCAATTGTGCCACAAAAGTACTATGCAATAATGGGATGGTTTTCTTTCCCAGTAATGCTCTTATCATAGAGGTGCAGGGCTGGAGGTGCTATTCAAAGGGAGGCAAATCATGGTAGGTTTTCGTGGCCCTTTTAAGCATTTAACATTTTTCCATCTGAACATGTATGTTTTGTAAAGTGGGTAACACTATAGGCTAACACTTGCAGATATAATGCTTTACAACCTGTTGCATGTTTTGTGACCCTATGACCCTACTATGTGCTACTGGATCAGCTGAGACACCTCACAGGAGATGTAGAGGAGTTGGATACTACAGAAAAGACGCATTTACAATTTAGTCATTTAGCAAATGCTCTTATCCAGAACAGTTAGTGCATTAATCTTAAGATAGCTAAGTGGGACAACCACATATCACAGTCATAGTAAGTACATTTTTCCTCAGTAAAGTAGCTATCAGCAAAGTCAGAGCTTGTGGTGGTGGTGGTGGGAGGCGGGGGTTTAAAGTGTGAGTGTTAATTCTCGAAAAGCATTGTTTTGTTTTTTCTTCAAAAACATGCCACTGGTGCATGATGTTGGCATGGTAATGGTGGAGGTAAACAGGCATTCTTTTGCAATCTGGGTCTTGTACATTTGACACCAAACAGAAGAAAATGGACTGAAACATGGAGGGATTACCTTTTCTGTTGCAAATGTGAGTGAACCACCAACACAACAATAGTGATTGCATCATCATACATGTCATAACGGGTTGGCAATCCACTAATAGATGACATAGAAACATGGATGAAAAACTGCCGTTTCTCAACAATCTCAAACATCACAGTTGTTCACTGGGCCAAAAATCTTCTCCAGCAGGTGTCATTGTTTTGTTTCTTTCGCTCATCAAGTGAGGAGTTTTTGTATGGAGGTCAATGAGTGTCGGAATTGGTCAACAATATATATGAACTCAGCTAAAAAAGAAACGTCTTCTCACTGTCAACTGTGTTTATTTTCAGCAAACTTAACATGTGTAAATATTTGTAT
This sequence comes from Salvelinus fontinalis, assembly GCF_029448725.1. Classification (NCBI taxonomy): domain Eukaryota; kingdom Metazoa; phylum Chordata; class Actinopteri; order Salmoniformes; family Salmonidae; genus Salvelinus; species Salvelinus fontinalis. The sequence goes on along the minus strand of NC_074679.1, from coordinate 14,438,053 downwards.
GAACATAACAAGATTAACAACAGACATAAACTGAACAAGTTCCACAGACATGTGACTAACAGAAATGTGTCCCTGAACAAAGGGGGGGGGGGGGGGGGGGGGGGGGGTCAAAATCAAAAGTAACAGTCAGTACCTGACTGCTGCATTAAGTACTGCAGTGCATCTCCTCCTCATGGACTGCCCCAGATTTGCCAGTTCTTGCTGTGAGATGTTACCCCACTCTTCCACCAAAGCACCTGCAAGTTCCCAGACACTTCTAGGGGGAATGGCCCTAGCCCTCACCCTTCGATCCAACAGGTCCCAGACGTGCTCAATGGGATTGAGATCCGGGCTCTTCGCTGGCCATGGCAGAACACTGACATTCCTGTCTTGCAGGAAATCACACATAGAACGAGCAGTATGGCTGGTGGCATTGTCATGCTGGAGGGGCATGTCAGGATGAGCCTGCAGGACGGGTACCACATGAGGGAGGAGGATGTCTTCCCTGTAACACACAGCATTGAGATTGCCTGCAATGACAACAAGCTCAGTCCTATGATGCTGTGACACTCCGGTGATGTTTGGTGAGGACCTGCCTTACAACAGGCCTACAAGCCCTCAGTCCAGCCTCTCGCAGCCTATTGGGGACAGTCTGAGCACTGATGAAAGGATTGTGCGTTCCTGGTGTAACTCGGGCAGTTGTTGTTGCCATCCTGTACCTGCCCCGCAGGTGTGATGTTCGGATGTACTGATCCTGTGCAGGTGTTGTTACACGTGGTCTGCCACTGCGAGAACGATCAGCAGTCCGTCCTGTATCCCTGTAGCGCTGTCGTAGGCATCTCACAGTACGGACATTGCAATTTATTGCCCTGGCCACATCTGCAGTCCTCATGCCTCATAACTGTGACCTACCGTCTGTAAGCTGTTCGTGTCTTAATGACCGTTCCACAGGTGCATGTTCATTAATTCTTTATGGTTCATTGAACAAGCATGCGAAACAGTGTTTAAACCCTTTACAATGAAGATCTGCGAAGTTATTTGGATTTTTACGAATTATCTTTGAAAGACAGGGTCCTGAAAAAGGGACGTTTATTTTTCTGCTGAGTTTATATATTTTATTCTGATTTTTGAGGGGGTGCTGCAACACCCTCAGCGTGCCTACTTCCTGCGGCTATGCCTAGTTCCGACTAGTGTAACAGATGTATAGTGTACTCTCCATGCGTTGTGTTTTATAATAATAAATAACTTCGGCCAGTGGTCCCAGTTGAGCATCATTTATTTCTGCTGTTGTTAAATGGGAAACAGCACGTTAGTTGTGCTGGGCTTAAGTGTTGATGGCTGTCGATGACATAATCCCTTGCATCACATTTTCATACTGGGCGAACAAAATACAAAAATACAATACAAAATATAACATGTATAAATACCTGTTGTTAAATGGGAAACAGCACGTTAGTTGTGCAGGGCTTAACAGTGTTGATGGCTGTCGATGACAAAATCTGTAGCATGAAGACAACTGTGTTAGCCGTGGCTTATGTGACCATGACATCGGTGTATGCTAGCTAACACAATTATTTACAGCAATCATATGCCAAAACACATCCCAGAAAGCCCCTCAATCCCTAACAGGTACCATATACCCACACATGTATAAAATCAGTAACGTACAGCAAACTTGTACACATTGTAAAATAGAAAATAGAAAACAGTATTCAGAACGTGACCTACCCCTTGCATCACATTTTCATACTGGGAAGACCTGACGTTCGCGATCTCCCCCTATCTGCAAGTGGGGCCAATCACAACACCCCTTATTGTCATCAGAATTGAACTAACCAATAAGAATGCTTGAACATCAAATACACATTTCTTTAGAGGCAAGTGGAAACATAACCAACCCTGTTACACTAGCACGGGGCAATAACAAATCAAATTTCAAATCAAATTATTGATCACATACACATATTTATCAGATTTTATTGCAGGTGTAGCGAATAGCTTGTGCATCCCGAAAGGTTAAAGAACACACATCCACCAGATCCACTACATGACCAAAAATATGTGGACACCTGCTTGTCGAATATCTCATTGGAGTTGGTACCCCCTTTGCTGTTATAATAGCCTCCACTCTTCTGGGAAGGCTTTCCATTAGAAATTGTAACATTGCTGTGGGGACTTGCTTCCATTGAGCCATAATAGCATTAGAGACGTGGGGCACTGATGTTGGGCGATTAGGCCTGGCTCGCAGTCGGCGCTCCAATTCACCACAAAGGTGTTCGATTCGGGTTGAGGTCAGGGCTCTGTGCAGGCTAGTCAAGTTCTTCCTCGCCAAACCATTTCTGTATGGACCTCGCTTTGTGCATGGGGGCATTGTCATGCTGAAACAGGAAAGGGCCTTCCCCAAACTGTTACCACAAAGTTGGAAGCACAGAATAGTCTAAAATGTAATTGTATGCTGTAGCTTTAAGATTTCCCTTCACTGAAACTAAGGGGCCTACCCAGAATATGGAAAACAGCCCCAGACCCTTATTCCTCCTCCACGAAACTTAAGTTGGCACTATGCATTGGGGCAGGTAGCAGTCTCCTAGCAGCCACCAAACCCAGATTCATACATCAGATTGCCAGATGGTGAAGCATGATTCATCACTCCAAAGAACACGTTTCCACTTTTCCAGAGTCCAATGGCGACAAGTTTTACAACACTACAGCGTAGTGACCTTAGGCTTGTGTGCGGCTGCTCGGCCATGGAAACCCATTTCATGAAACTTCCATAGAACAGTTATTGTGCTGACGTTGCTTCCAGACGCAGTTTGGATCCCCATTAGCAACAGCTAGTCTTACTGGGGTCCAACACATACTGGGGCCTCAAACAGATGTTGCATTTTGAGGATGAATGCTGTAGTGTCTGTGTTGCTGTAGTGCTGATGGACTTTATCTTTATGGAGACCGGTGTTGAAATGCACACTACATATTTAAAAAAATATATATATGTTATTCTTGTTTCACTGTAAGCATGAGGGGCACATTTCAAGTTGGTGTACACATTTATTAGCATAGAGGCATTTATTTATTCATCCAGATAATTTAATACACCCTGAAAATGAAACATAGGAAGAATACGTGAGTCAAGGAGTTTCCCCCTCACATCTCCTACAGAGCTAATACTATGGACGTAGGTACATGCTAAAGATGTATCCAGACCCTACTAGTCCAAAGTCATAGCAAAGCTGCAGAATGCCCTTGACCCACAAGCAAGACACATATTCCCCCTTTCATCAGAATTAACATAGAAGTACTTATTGCCTAATATACAGGAAACGGTGAACAGACAATACTTTAGCGTAACAGTCCACAAGCAGATATGTATTCATTTATTATTGGCACACGAATATTCCAACACCAAGTGGTGCTTAGGACAACACTTCCCATGCCAGCTAACATTAGTAAACAGGAGTTCCAGCTGGGTGATAGACATATTCCCTTTGCTTACAGTATCGTCAAAGTATTCACACCATTGGACTTTTTCCAGATTTTGTTGTGTTACAGCCTGAATTTAAAATGGATTCAATTGAGATATCACTGGCCTACACACAAGTAAAAAAAATATATATTTTACAAATTAATTAAATGCAAAGCTGAAATGTCTTGAGTCAAGTATTCAACCTGTTATGCCAAGCCTAAAGTTCAGGAGTAAAAATGTGCATAAGTCACATAAGTGGCATGTGCAACATGAATTTTCATTGACTACGCCATCGCTGTACCCCACATACGGTCGAGCAGTGAATTTCAAACACGGATTCAACCACAAAGATCAGGGAGGTTTTCCAAAAAAGGGCACCTTTTGGTAGATGGGTAAAAATAAAAAAGCAGATATTGAATATACTTTTGAGCACGGTGAAGTTTTTAATTACACTTTGGATGGAGTTTCAATACATCCAGTCACTACAAAGATACAGGTGACCTCCCTAACTCAGTTGCTGGAGAGGAAGGAAACATCTCAGGGATTTCACCATGAGGCCAACAGTGACTTTATAACAGTTACAGAGTTTAATGGTTGTGATAGGAGAAAACTGAAGATGGATCAACAACATTGTAGTTACTCCACAATACTAACCTAATAGACAGAGTGAAAATAAGCCTGTACAGAATAAAAATATTCCAAAACATGCATCCTGTTTGCAACAAGGCACTAAAATAATAAATGCAAATAAAATGTAATAAAGCAATTAACACTTTGTATTCAGGACAAGAAGTTATGTTCGGAGTACCACGCTCCATATTTTCAAGCATAGTGGTGGCTGCATCATGTTATGGGTATGCTTGTAATCGTTAAGGACTTCAGGATAAAAAAAATAAATGGAATGGAGATACGCACAGGCAAAATCCTAGAGAAAAACCTGGTTTAGTCTGCTTTCCCACAGACACTGGGAAATTAAACTTACCTTTCAGCAAGACAACCTAAAACACAAGGTCAAGTTTACACTGGAGTTGATTACAAAGACTGTGAATGTTCCTGAGTGGCTGAAAATCTATGGCAAGACCTGAAAATGGTTGTCTAGGAATGAACAACCAATTTGACAGAGCTTGAAGAATTTTTGTAATATTTTTTTTTAATATTAAATATATATTTTTTTATTTAAAAAAAAAAAAAAAAAAGGGTCAATGTTGAAGAATCCAGGTGTGGAAAGCTGTTAGACTCACCGCTTTAAATCGCTACCAACGTTGAGTCTAACATGTATTGACTCAGGGGGTGAATACTTATTCAAGATATTAGTGTTTGATTTTTCATGAATTTTTTTCTTTGGACAATGGCAATTAAACCATTTGAATCCCACTTTGTAACAACAAAATATGGAAAAGATGAATGGGGTGCGAATACTTTCTGAAGCCACTGTATAACTAGAGAAATAAGGCTAGATATAAAACAAAAATACTCAACTTCTAAAATAAGGCACTAGTCTTTTTTTCAGATTAAAAAAGCAGAAGTTGGTCTAGAAACAATATCTGACTGCATAGAAAAGGCATTGACATGAGAAATAGAATAAAACTGTAATGAATGTCTGCACCAACAGTCCCTCATCTTCCAATGTGTTGAGTAAATTGTCAAATAAATGACTTGCATGAATTGCAAACTTCAGGTTGAAGATGAAAAGGTTAATAGCCCATTGTACCAGAATAAGGCCATACACAAATATCAAAACGGTTCATCATTATTTCACTACAAATGAAACAGAACCAATACTTCAGTGGAGACATACAGTAGAAAAAATAAATTGATGTTCGGTAGGCCAAGGTCCGATGAAGCGCTCCGATTTGACCAAGTATCCAGCCCAGCCTAACTACTAGTCTGGACCTATGTAGCTTTGTTTACACATGCAGCCCAATTCTGATCTTTTGCTCAATTATGGGCAAAATATCTGATCTGTCAAAAGACCAATTATTGGCAAAAGATCAGAAATAGACTGTCCGTGTAAACACAGCCGGACACTCAGTGCCTGTTTGGTTGCAATTACTAGAAAATAATGCCTTCCTCTGCAACATTAGAAACTTTTTAACAATACCCTTTGGCATCCATTTCACAGCTGAATTACTTTGTTGATAGGCATCACCCAAAATAATTGCCAAAATTTCAAACAGATGTTCAAACTTGAAGACAAACCATGGTGATAAGGAGGACTAGAAACATATTAACAACCAATTAACAAAGTTTAAAAACATTTTTTTTTTTTAAATGGCAATATCAGAAATATTGCCAGAAAAAGGCAAATAATTAAAAACATTGTCTTACTGACGTGACAATGGAAAGATGACATAACATTAAAAAGGTCCAATGCAGTCATATTTATCTCAATATCAAATAATTTCTGGCTAACAATTAAAGCTGGCAACCCGTCCAAATTCACATAAAAATGTGTGTTACAAATCTGTCATAATTGAAAGCAAGTCTAAGAAGCAGTAGATCTGTCCTAGGTGCACCTTTTCTATGCTTCCTGGTCTTAAGTTTCATTTTTGCGTCCTACTTTCGGTTCTGTACACCAGTTTCAAATAAAATACTTTGGGCAGTGGTGTAAAGTAAAAAATACTTTAAAGTACTACTTAAGTTGTTTTTTGGGGTATTTGTACTCCACAATTTGACAACTTTTACTTTACTACATTCCTAAAGAAAAGTATGCACTTTTTTACTCCATTCACCTTCCCTGACACCCAAAAGTACTTGTTACATTTTGAATGCTTATCAAGAGAACATCTCTGATCATCCCTACTACCTCTGATCTGACAGACTCACTAAACACATGTTTCATTTGTAAGTGATATGTGCACCTGGCTAGCCGTGTAAAAAAATAATAATAAAAATAACAATCCTAAAAAACGGTGCCCTGTGGTTTGCTTAATATAAGGAATTTGAAACTATTTACTTTTAATACTTAACAATTTTGCTAGGACTGTCTGGGTGTGGTCTGAGTAGGGAGGGAAAAACTGAAAACTAGCTGTTGGCGGAGAGACTTGGAACTCTTTCTTATTGGACTATTAACTAATTAACTGCCAGGCAGGACAAAACTCAATCCCACCAAAACAGGCTGACACTTCAGGCTGTCTTTTTAAACAGCTCTTACACTAAAAAGGATATCATTATTTTCAAAGTATTATTCCAACCTCAGTGTGGTAATACATATAAAACACAGGAATATCACATTGTTGACTGCACTGGGCCTTTAAACATTTAAAATAACACATTTCAGTTATTTGACCTTAGCATGATTCCTTTTAACACGGGCACTCTAACCCACCCACATGCATAACCAATAGCCGTAAAGTCAGTGGTAAATCAACTGGCCCAGCTGTCAATCAACCCATTCTGACAGCTGTTAGTCAAGTCATTCAAAATAACACCTCCAAAGTCTGTCTGGCCTGTATCGGAGTGAGTGGTGCCAAATAAAGCACTTGGCTTTGACTCTTGAAACTAACAAGGCACAAATTATTTCTTCCCCACAACACACACACAATCATTCAGTATCTAGGCTAATCTAAACTGCAGTCACTTGCATCAGAGCACTACTACCCATAAGCACCTACTGTTTTGGTTGTATGGGAGTCTTCCAAATTGACCTTATAAAATCTAGGATGTAGCCAATCCCACAGTGCTTTATTTAAGAGCTCTACTAGAAACGGTGTTGTTCTATGAACCCCAACCAGTGCTGTGTAACCAGTATTCCAGTCCCTTCTAGGAGTGGATGTTTGTGTGTACTATAACAGTGTGTGTGTGTACTATAGTTTAGTCATGTATGCATGCCTCTTCTATGTGTGGTGTGTCTGTATGCATGCATCTACCTACTCTAGACTATGTTCCCTCGTGTAAAATTGTGTGTGTGTGTACACGTGTGTTTGCATGTACATGCCCGTGGCTGTGTGTGTATGTGAGTACATATACAAACATGTTCCCTCAGCACTGGGTCTCTTTACTGTTCACCACACCGGTTTGCTTCGAGGCGGGGCTTGTCGTGGCGGTCCGATCGCGGCGTGCTCTGCCGTCAGGTCCTCGTAAGACGACTTGGTGGAGTTGGAGCATCCGGGTGGAGGGAAGTCGTCTTCATCCGGGTGGAGGTGAGAATCGCAGCTGGGATCCTCCTGGATGGTGGCCATCCGCGGGCCCTCCCCCACCACAACCACCCCGCTTCCCGGGGCAGGGCCAGAAGCCAAGTCTGGGGCACTGATGCTGCCTGAAGCAGGTGGGCCTGTTGGGGGTAGAGAAGGGAGGGAGTGGGGAAGGATCCGAGTGCCGGAGGAGGAGGTTGGAGGCGTAGGTGGCTTGATGACGACAGAGGCCGTCTCGAAGCTGCTCAGCATCTCTGCTTTCTGAGGGGGACAGGACGACACCAGGGTCAGGTTTGTGTTTGACTAATCCACTGCCTGACTGTATCCTTATCGAACTCAATTCAGTTGATCTTTAATGGTCTGGTCACACCATTACAACTGAATAGCCCAAAAACGAACAACTCAGACACTCTGCCTTTTATAAAGACAACACGGCTCTTCTCCTCACATACATCGCGCATCCTTGTGACACGCCGGCAGCGTACACCCTGGCCCCGCCCCCCCAAAGCCTCACCCACTCCCCTAAAAAGGTGGATCTGTACCAAATACAGGTACCTTCACCATCCGCTGCAGTTCCGCGAGGGGCCAAGGCTTTGGGGGGGGCAGAACAGGTCATTGTAAACTAATTATCCCAGTTTACTATTATTTATTCTTTATTTGATCAGGGAAGTCATATTGAGATTTATTTTTCAAGTGAGTCCTGTGAGGCCATCAGCCGTACTACCGTCTGGAACTCATTCATGCCGCTTCTGGGCCAACTACAGCCCAGTTTCCTAAAGCCCAGCCCATTCCTAAACTCTTCCCCCTAGGCACTTCGTGTAAATGTGAAAAGATTCAATGGGTAATAGCATATGGTTCTTACGCCAACTTGCCCTCTTACGGGCTTGGTGGAATCTTCACCCCATACTGCTTACAACTATGAAGTTCTTTCAGATCTAGGGGATCCGGGCTAGTCAGGCTCATCTAGGGGATCCGGGTCAGGCTCATCTAGGGGATCCGGGTTAGGGTCAGGCTCATCTTGGGCATCCGGGATAGGGTCAGGCTCATCTAGGGGATCCGGGATAGGGTCAGGCTCATCTAGGGGATCCGGGATAGGGTCAGGCTCATCTAAGGGGGATCTGGGATAGGGTCAGGCTCATCTAGGGCATCCGGGCTAGGGTCAGGCTCATCTAGGGGATCCGGTATAGAGTCAGGGTTAGGCTAGGGCTGTTGCGGTGACCATATTACCGCCACACCGGCAGTCATGAGTCATGACTGCAGGAAAATTTGACGTGACCGTTGAATCATGGTGATATCCTCTTATCCACTCTGGACATGCATTGGTAGTACCCAACTCACTAATGATCATCAGGTCGCTAATGGCCTGGTACTCAGGACTCTATTGTCCCTCTAACCACTGACATCAATGTAATACAATCGAAAATCACAACAAACATCAAAACACTGCTTTTAAAACTCAACTTACTGTGATTGATCAATTTGAAGAAAGTTCAACAGTTTGAAAACGAATGGAAAACATGGTCGTTGTGGATGTTGTTTTAAAGACTAACACAACTAAAATGGACAGCACTTTTTAAGGGGATGATTAAATCAAAACACACAAATGGAACAGGTCATTGTAACTCAAATATCCCAGTTTACTATTATTTATCCTTTATTTCAAAATGTAAAGTGTTGGTCCCATGTTTCATGAGCTGAAATAAAAGATCCTAGAAATGTTCCATACGCACATAAAGCACATTTTTCTCCAATTTTGTGATCAAATTTGTTTACATCCCTGTTAGTGAGCATTTCTCCTTTGTCAAGATAATCCATCCACCTGACAGGTGGCATATCAAGAAGCTGACTAAACAGCGTGTTGGGTACAATAAAAAGCCACTCTAAACTGTGCAGTTGTCACAACACAATGCCACATCTCAAGTTGAGGGAGAGTGCACTTGGCATGCTGACTGCAGGAATGTCCACAAGAGCTGTTTCCAGATAATGTAATGTTAATTTCTCTACAATAAGCTGCCTCCAAAGCCGTTTTAGAGAATTTGGCAGTGCGTACAACCTGCCTCACAACTGCAGACCACGTGTAACCACTCCAGCCCAGGACCTCCACATCCAGCTTCTTCACCTGCAGGATCACCTGAGAACCAGCCACCTGGACAGCTGATGAAACTGAGGAGCATTTCTGTCTGTAATAAAGACCTTTTGTGGGTGGGCGTGGCTATCTCATGAATCTGATGTATTTAGGTGAGCGGACACCTGGGGCGATTGATTTGTGAGTTGCCTTTCGTGCCCGCTCCCATACCCTAGAATTGTTTATTTCTTAGTGACTTATTTGTATACAGGTAGACCAGAAAAGCAACATCCCTGATTGGCAGATGAGTGGCAACCCTGATTAGAAGCACCTGCTGCCCATCTGTTGTTCTTTACAAATGCTGTTTTTAATTTTGAAATTATACCTACACACTGAAAAAAGCTGTAAAGCAAAACGTCGGTGTACGTTATCCTTGATGCAGTGAAAATAACTTACAAAATGTAATTGGTCAGGGAGGTGACCAAGAACCCAATGGTCCCTTTGACAGAGCACCAGAGTTCCTCTGTGGAGATGAGAACCTTCCAGAAGGACAACTATCTCTGCAGCACTACACCAATCAGGCCTTTATGGTAGAGTGGCCAGACAGAAGCCACTCCTCAGTAAAAGGCACATGACAGCCCGCTTGGAGTTTGCCTAAAGGCACTTGAAGACTCTCAGACCATGAGAAACAAGATTCTCTGTTCTGACGAAACCAAGACAAGGAAACTAGTCAGGATCGAGGCAAAGATGAACAGAGCAAAGTACAGAGAGATCCTTAATGTAGTCCTGAGCGCTCTGGAGCAGGTTCTTAGACTGGGGCAAAGGTTCACCTTCCAACAGGTCAACAAGCCTAAGCACACAACCAAGACAATGCAGGAGTGGCTTCGGGACAAGTCTCTGAATGTCCTTGAGTGGCCCAGCCAGAGCCCGGACTTGAACCCGATCGAACATCTCTGGAGACCTGAAAATAGCTGTGCAGTAACACTCCCCATCCAACCTGACAGAGCTTGAGAGGATCTGCAGAGAAGAATGGGAGAAACTCCCCAAATACAGGTGTGCCAAGCTTGTAGTGTTATTTCGCCACTATGGCCTATTTATTGCCTTACCTCCCTAATCTTACGTCATTTGCACACACTGTATATAGACTTTTCTATTGTGTTATTGACTGTACGTTTGTTTATCCCATGTGTAACTCTGTGTTGTTGTTTGTGTCGCACTGCGTTGCTTTATCTTTGCCAGGTCGCAGTTGTAAATGAGAACTTGTTCTCAACTGGCCTACCTGGTTAAATAAAGGTGAAATAAATAAAATAAAAATACCCAGAAGACTCGAGGCTGTAATCACTGCCAAAGGCACTTCAATAAAGTACTTAGTAAAGGGTCTGAATACTTATGTAAATGTAATATTTCCATTTTTTATATATAAAAAAAAAATGTTTGTGCTTTGACATTATGGGGTATTGTGTGTAAATCGAAGAGGGGAAAAAAATATTTTATCAATTTTAGAATAAGACTAACGTAACAAATTGTGGAAAAAGTCAAGGGATCTAAATACTTTCCAAATGCACTGTAGAAAAGAGGATAATATCTTCTTTCTAATGATGTCAACTTTCTCAACTTCTAATATTGAGCAAATTACACACTCACTAGCGTTTGACATAGGCTTTGAAAAAGCACCCACGAGTACTAGGCATTGCAAATTCCACTGGCTGATGGTAAGCTTTCTTGACTTAGGACTCTAATGCGTTTCGCGCCAGTTCAGCTTTACAGCATGATTGAAAGGCAATGTTCCTTCGTTACCGGACACTGGATTCACGGTAGACGCTGCATATGTCGGCTCAAATCGGAAATTACATTTCTGTTACGCAATCTGTAGTCCTTAATAACATCTTGCCAACACATGGCCAACCTTTGACTAACCAGCTAAATGGCTGCTATTAGAGAAAATGTTTCCAGTTACCTATCTAGATAAAAAGGCTGTTAGTTTACAATTACTTTTCTAATTATAATGTGGGGAAGTCAAAATAATAAATCAATTAATTACTTCTCCTTGCCGTTCACCTGAAAAGACCTGGAAACATTAATTTTTTTTGCTAACATGATGGTGGTCTCCGGTTTGCCTGGACAGGGGTCCCTGGGCAAGAAAAGACAACATGCTCTGTAGTAGTCTGAGTTCTCTAAAAGGGATAGCGTGTTTTAGTGAGTGCGACTTCAAAGTTCAAACCTAGAACATGTGGACAGTGGTGAACATGGGAGGGCATAGGACTTATGTTGGTGAAGTACATGGCATAGTCATGATGTGACAGACCTACGCTGGTGAAGTACATGGCATAGTCATGACGTGACAGACCTACGCTGGGGAAGGTCATGTTTTAGTCATGACGTGACAGACCTACGCTGGTGAAGTACATGGCACAGTCATGACGTGACAGACCTACGCTGGGGAAGGTCATGTTTTAGTCATGACGTGACAGACCTACGCTGGGGAAGGTCATGTTTTAGTCATGACGTGACAGACCTACGCTGGGGAAGGTCATGTTTTAGTCATGACGTGACAGACCTACGCTGGTGAAGTACATGGCACAGTCATGACGTGACAGACCTACGCTGGGGAAGGTCATGTTTTAGTCATGACGTGACAGACCTACGCTGGGGAAGGTCATGTTTTAGTCATGGCGTGACAGACCTACGCTGGTGAAGTACATGGCACAGTCATGACGTGACAGACCTACGCTGGGGAAGGTCATGTTTTAGTCATGACGTGACAGACCTACGCTGGGGAAGGTCATGTTTTAGTCATGACGTGACAGACCTACGCTGGGGAAGGTCATGTTTTAGTCATGACGTGACAGACCTACGCTGGTGAAGTACATGGCACAGTCATGACGTGACAGACCTACGCTGGGGAAGGTCATGTTTTAGTCATGACGTGACAGACCTACGCTGGGGAAGGTCATGTTTTAGTCATGACGTGACAGACTTACGCTGGACTTGGTGTTCTCCTCCTCCAGATTTTTATCCTACAGAAACGAAACAGAAAGCATGCCGTTAGTGTATCAGCAATAGACATTAATGTGTCTTAAATCAACCATGTGGTGGGCTTCAAATATTATTATACAAGATGCCAATATGAAGACACTTTTATCCAAAGCGACTTAGTGTCATCCGTGAATACATTTCACTTATCGGTGGTCCTGGGAATCAAACCCACTATCCTGGCGTTGCAAAGCGCCATGCTCCACCAACTGAGCAACAGAGGACAACATGTATAGACAGACATGCTCAGTAAGGTGTCTCACCACACAGTGCACCAGGATACTGAGAGGGATCCAGAAGATCAGAGAGAACACCACCACTGAGCCCACGATGTTGTCTGCCAGGAACTTCCCTACAAGAGGGAGACAGAGAGAAAAAGACAAACTCCAACCAGCTTTTCAAATAACCTCCAAGCTAGTCCAACTGGACCTCCAAGCTAGTCTAACTGGACCTCCAAGCTAGTCTAACGCCAACACTGCATCCCAACTCACCGAATGTGTTGATGTCCAGCTTGTCGATGAAATCCCACAACCTCTCGATCACATCCTGGACTTGCTTCATGCATTTGCCCTGAAACAAACAGACAAATCAATATATCATAATTGTCAGCCAATTTAAATAGAACGTGGTAACTCTCCCTGTAGGACCAATACCATCTATTCAAAACATTCTTTGTGTAAAAATGTATTTTATTATTATTTTAAAATGGATTTATTGACGTGAAATGTGTTGAAACTCTGAATACAGGCTGAGTCCATTCAGTGTGAGTAGAGGTGACAGGTCAATGCTAATGGAAGAAGTCAGTCACTCACGCCCTCGTCACAGAAGCCCACGGTGCAGGGTTTCCCCTTGCGCAGGTACAGGAAGTTCTGGTCCTTTTTGACGAAGGGAGTGCAGGTGCCATGTTTGTCCCGGCAGCAGACCTTACACGAGTTGACCATCTCTGGGAGAGTAAAGGGAGGTCAGGTTCAAAGACAACCTGGTCTAATACTATTATCTGTATCTTTCTCCAAATGTCTTTTACAGTGCCTTAATATCCCTTGACTTATTCCACATGTGTTACCGCCTGAATTCAACATTTAATAAACAATTTTTTCCTTAACCATCTACACACAATACCCCATAAGGAAATGTTAGCACATGTATTAAACTAAATACATAAATATCTAATTTACATAAGTATTCACAACCCTACAAATTGAGCTCTAGTGCATCCAATTTCCTTTGATCATCCTTGATATGTCACTACAACTTGATAGGCCAATTCATTTGTTTGGACATGATTTAGAAAGAAACACCTGTCTATCTATACAAGGTGTCAGAGCAGAAACTGTACCATGCAGTCCAAGGAACTGTTCTTAGATCTCCGAGATAGAATTGTGATGAGGCATATATCTGAGGAAGGGTATAAAAGAACTTCTAGAATGTTGAAAGTTTCCAAGAGCACAGTGGTCTCCATCATTGGGAAATTTAAACATATGGAACTACCCAGACTGATTAGAGCTGGCCATCAGACCAAACAGAGCCTCCGGGCGAGAAGGACCTTGGTCATGGAGGTGACCAAGAACCCAATGAACACTCTGACAGTACTACAGAGTTCATTGACTGAGATGAGACCCTGCCAGAAGGACAACAGTCTGTACAGCACTCCACCAATCTGGAAGAGTGGCCAGATGGAAGCTAGTCCTAAAAAAAGAAGCACGACAGCACGCCTGGAGCTTGCAAAACGTCACGTGAAAGACTCGGAGCACAAGGCAAAATGGTCTGATGGAAAAATGTAATTCTCTGGCCTGAATGCAAAGCCAGGCACTGCTCATCGCATGTCTAAAACCATCCCTACCATGAAGCATGGTGCTGGCAGCATCATGCTATGGGGATGCTTTTCAGTGGCAGAGACTGGGAGACTGGTAAGGATAGAACAACCTTAGACTGTGGCAAATATTTACATTCCAACAGGACATTGACCCCAAGCATACAGCCAAGGGAAAGCTGGAATGGCTTCTGAACAAGAATGTGAAAGTCCTTAAGAGGCACAGCCAAAGGCCAGACTTGTATCCCATTGAAAATATGTGGAAAGACTTGAAGATTGCTGTTCACTGCCACTCTCTATCTAACATAACAGAGCTTGAAAAAATCTGCCAAGAATAAATGGGAGAGAAGACCCAAATCCAGATGTGCAAAGCCAATACAGACATACCCAAGACTGTAACCGCCGCTAAAGGTGCTTCTACAAAGTATTAACTCAGGGGTGTTCAGAAACTCAAATATCCAGACATTTTTTTAAACATGTTTTCACTTTGTCATTATGGGGTATTGTGTGAGGGTGGATGAGAAAAAATAAATGGAATCCATTCTGAATTCTGGGTGTAACACTACAAAATGTGGAATAAGTCAAGTGTTAATTAAGAACACTTTCTGAAGGCACTGTACAGTATATTGGCAGAAATCAAATGTAAGGCTGTGGGTTTCGAAAATTTAAACTTGAAGCCTCAAATTAAATAAAGAACAAAACTTTTAATGCAAAGATATTGGGTCCACCCATTTAAATAAAAATACAACTATAGAGAGAGGCTCTATGGGTACACCATGGTACTGTACAGTGGTGTCAATCTAGATTGTAGCAGTGTGTATGTGAGAGGGTTGTACCATTACAAGCACAGGGCTGCAGGTTCTGCACAGCCTCACAGAAGGTCATGCACTCCCCGTCGCTGCACCTCCCACTGTCCACACAGATGGTATTGTCCGGAGCGTTGTCTGGGGTTGGGCACTCACTGCTGTTACCTAAGGTTTTGAGAAGGCGGCGGGGAGAGACGACATCAAAGAAATTGAGATTCTCCCTCAGGAAGTCAGTCAAATACACAAACTGATGTCTCAACTAGGAGGTCGACCGATTAATCGGAATGGCCGATTAATTAGGGCCGATTTCAAGTTTTCATAACAATCGGAAATTGGTATTTTTGGGCGCCGATTTTCCGCTTATTTTTTATACCTTTATTTAATCTTTATTTATCTAGGCAAGTCAGTTAAGAACACATTCTTATTTTCAATGACGGCCTAGGAACGTTCTGACTCAGATTTTTAACAGATTTTTAACCTTGTCGGCTCGGGGGATCCAATCTTGCAACCTTACAGTTAACTAGTCCAATGCTCTAACACCTGGTTACATTGCACTCCACGAGGAGCCTGCCTGTTACACGAATGCAGTAAGCTAAGGTAAGTTGCTAGCTAGCATTAAACTTATCTTATAAAAATACAATCAATCAATGACTGGCATTGCTCCAATGTGTACTTAACCATAAACATCAATGCCTTTCTTAAAATCAATACAAGTATATATTTTTAAACCTGGATATTTAGCTAAAAGAAATCCAGGTTAGCAGGCAATATTAACCAGGTGAAATTGTGTCATTTCTCTTGCGTTCATTGCATGCAGAGTCAGGGTATATGCAACAGTTTGGGCCGCCTGGCTCTTTGCAAACTAATTTGCCAGAATTTTACGTAATTATGACATAACATTGAAGGTTGTGTAATGTAACAGGAATATTTAAACTCATGGATGCCACCCGTTAGATAAAATACGGAACGGAATAAACGTTTTGTTTTCGAGGTGATAGTTTCCGGATTAGTCAAAGGTATATGGTTTAGAGAGAAATAGTCGACGCGTTATAATTCCTGTAATAACTTGCGGCTGAACTTGAAAGGTGTTCCTTCGTTATTTTACCGTTCATGTCTTCCATAGAGAATGTCTTGATCTACTTCAAATAAGGTCTGTGTTTCGCGGAGGAGCAGACTGACAGGGGATCATGCAGACAAGCTCTGCTTTCTGCACTACAACCTAAAACTTAACTGGGAATATTGAAGACCCATGAAAGCTGGTGGTTCGTTTTAACATATGTTCTCATGTTATTTGAGACTAAATTGAGATATATAAATACACACACAAAAAAAAGCCGGTATCTGCTTTTTTTGTCCTCCAATAATCGGTATCGGCGTTGAAAAATCATAATCGGTCGACCTCTAGTCTCAACAGCATTACCTGGAGACCTAGCCAGCTAGAGGATGTTGGTCCAAAATATCACTTACATAGCAGATAATGATTAGTTGTCCGGTTAAGAGTATATTTATTTTCTTTAAACAAGGGTGAGTCCCACTGAGAACATATTTTACTAGGGAGCCCTGTATTACAGAGCATCAATGATCAATAAAAAATAAATCACATCGGTCTGTTTAGTCGTGGCTATCCTGTGTATGAACAGTAGGGGAGGCTTACCTGTGCAGAGGGACATGCCCTTACAGGTGGCGTTGATTGGCTCCTGGCACGGCTTGCCTGCCTGCTGAAACTTGCAGTTCTTACAGCATGGACTGTTCCTGTCACTGGATGTACCCGGATGTAGAAAACGATAACTTCAGTTTCCATGTTGGGAATGTCACTAAGCATCATAGTAGTGTGTATGCACTGGCATGGTGATGATAAAGAGGAAGGTTACTGGATAGTATGTTCAAGGTCCAATGCAACCATTTTTATCTCAATATCAAATCCTTTCTGGGTAACAATAAAGTACCTTACTGTGTTTATTTTCAATTAAAATGGTAAAAATAAATAAAATGTAAATAGCTTCTTAGCAAAGTGCAATTTCTCAAGCAAGAATTTTGCTAGGACTGTCTGGGAGTGGTCTGAGTAGGGAGGGGGAAACTGAAAACAACCTGTAATTGGCAGAGCGGTTTGGAACTCTCTTATTGGTCTATTAACTCATTTACCGCCTGGTGTTGTCACCAGGCAGGCCAAAACTGCCAAAAGAGGCTGAAATTTCAGGCTGTCTTTTCAAACAGCTTTTACACTAAAACGACTTCATGGTCATTTTCACATTATTATTCCAACCAGTGTGAAAATGTATATAAAACACGAGAAAAAAAAAAAAGAAAAACACATTTTTGACAGCACTGGGCCTTTAAACACACACAAAATAACTGCAATGTCAGTGGGGTATCAATGTCAGTTGACTTTATATTATGAAATTGACATGATTCTGTATGTAACCATGTTGTAACTTCTACATGACACTGCAAACTAAATTTCCCCAAGGGGACAATAAAGTCAGCCAGTAAGTAAAGAAAGGCAGGAATTCACTGATCCCCTTGTAAATGTCATCCTACCATATGAATTACTGCACTCAGAGGTGGCCATTTTGGGCCGTGTTTGGCGGGTTTCTACCTGCACTGGGACTCGGGCCTGAACTTGCAGTCGGCGGCGCAGCACTGGTCATCGTTGAGGTGCATTAGGCCCGGGTCGCACTCCTCCCCTTCCTCAACGCGCAAGTTCCCACACACCTTGCTGTTCCTCTCCTTGAAGCAGATGGGAGCCTTGAGGCGCAGGGTCTTCCCTATGGAGATCTTACTGCAGTTGGAGAAACGCTGTGGGGAAAAGACAAATATAAAGGAAGGGAGGAAGGAAAGAATATAAGGTAAATGTCATGTGAGCATATACGAATCATTTGACAGAAGATTTGAAGCACACAAGAGCATTACCTTGTTATTGTAGTGGTCCCCGCTCACAGCGATGGGGTACATGACAAACTTGCCCCCGTGGTCGTCGCTAGGGGCGCAGTAGTGCATGCTGTCAGGGTCGTGCTCAGCTCCAAAGTTGTGGCCCAGCTCATGGGTTGTCACCAAATCTGCTTCCTGGTGATGGGGGGAAAAAAAAAAAAAAAAAAAACACTTAATGCTTGGAAACCATACATTGACTTGCAACAATTAATAAAATAATAAAGAAATAATGACATGACTATTATCTTTGGGATATAAAAGCATGTAGAATATCTGAGGAGCAGTGACTTGAAGAGGGTCTTGTAAGGTCTAAATCATTAATATTAGTCACATGATAAATACTGCTGCCTACTCAACCCATGACCCAAAACAATGTGCCCCACAGATTATTCTATCCATCACATGAGTGTCATTAGACAACACCTCAAACCATCATCTTGACTGAGTACTGCCTTGGGGCCCATCATCTGACCCAGAAAGATGTCATGAATTATGCAATACAGGGAGTTGTTTAGTCCTGGTTCTAGTGTGTTCAATAGAGGGTGTAGACGCCATAGAAATAGCATGGCTGGATTCAGATACTCAATGAAGAACCTACCTTGGTTAGAATGGTTTTGCCATAATTCTTAGTGCTGGTTAAACCAGTGTTGAGGAAACTGGGGTTCTTAACAGAACTAGATGGAAAGAAAGCTGCAGAAAACAAAAAGAGAAATCAGACTAGAAATATAGGAGCAATCTCTTGAGAATCTATCACACCATTATCAAAACACTAATCATAGTTATTTGATCAGAATTGAGAGGACCTTTGAGAGAGGCTAAGCCTTACGTTCAGGGCAGAGGCCCCCCAGAGCCTGGGCTTTAGAAGGGGCCACGTAAGCCAAGCCCAGTGTCCCCTCGTCAAAGTCCTGATAGGTGAACAGGTGGGCCAGGCACACAGTGCTAGCATTGTCCGCTATGTCCGTGCTAAATTGCTGCAGAGAAAGAGAGGTATTGAAAAATGAATGAGAAGAAAATAGTAGTCATTACAAGCCAAAAGTATCCCCCATTGGTGAAGGTGTTTGTTGTCAATCATGTTTAGGCCCTTTCAAGTAAATGTTATTGAAGATTCTACAACGTAAAGTTCATAGTGACCCCCCAAAAAATGTGTCTTCATGTACTCCCTACCTACAGACAACAGAACACTGTACAGGCTACACTCTGTAATGGCATCTGAGTAGATTAGTCATTAGCAGTGTCTCACTTCCAGCAGTTTCTTGACGTCCCACACCTCCTTGCCTTGGATAGGGCTTCCCTTCATGTTGTAGTGGGTCCAGTCCGGCCCAGCCTGGCCAAGCGGCGCTCTGGTCGGCTCCTTGTTGATGATGATCTACAACCAGGACATTACAACTTCTTAAACCCAATAAAGGTTACAGCACGTACTACAGTCCCCATAATGCTCTGCACAAGATATTATGGTCTGGAGAAGATATGGATCATAGACCGCCACATTTATTCAGTGAGACAGCGGTGGTTTCGTAGCAGTGTTGCCATTCATTCCCACACAAAGAGCTTCCACGGTCTGCTCCAAAAATGCTTTTCCATATTCAATTAGGGTACTACAGTTATGCTTAGCTTAATTTCTCAACCCAGCACTGACACATAACACACTGAGCTGTGTTGTCACTAGTGATATGGAATGATTGGCATGGACAACACCAAATGACAACATGCCAAATATTTGCTTACAACAATACAACTACTACCAACTCACACACACAGCTAGCAAATAGTCCCACCTGTTGGATCTGAACACCGTATCCTGTAAATTCGTCATCCCAGGTTGTGTTCCTGTACATGTCGTCCACTCTGTCAATCAACTCAATCTGGGGGAAACAGACAGTATTAGTACAAACCCAGATAATGCCTGTTCCTGGACAGTGGTTTGTTGCAGCACTACACAATTCCAAATGGACCTCATGGCTTTACTTTCAGGTACTTCATGAAGGTCTAAAACACGTCTCAAACTCATTCCACGGACAGTCTGAGTGTCTGCGGGTTTTCCCTCCTCCCTTGTACTTGATTGGTGAATTAAAAGGTCACTAATTAGTATAGAACTCCTCTCACCTGCTTGTTTAAGTCTTAATTGAAAGGAAAAAACAAAAACTAACACACTAGAGCTGTGTTCGACTACTCATACTAACCCCACTAAGCATACTATTTGTGATGTAAATTAAGTCTGTAATATGCTTATTTGTCATAAACTCAGCAAAAAAAGAAACGTCCTCTCACTGTCAACTGCGTTTATTTTGAGCAAACTTAACATGTGTAAATATTTGTATGAACATAACAAGATTCAACAACAGATAAACTGAACAAATTCCACAGACATGTGACTAACAGAAATGTAATAATAATGTGTCCCTGAACAAGAGGGGGATCAAAATCAAAAGTAACAGTCAGTATCTGGTGTGGCCACCAGCTGCATTAAGTACTGCAGTGCATCTCCTCCTCATGGACTGGACTAGATTTGCCAGTTCTTGCTGTAAGATGTTACCCCACTCTTCCACCAAGGCACCTGCAAGTTCACTGACATTTCTAGGGGGAGGGATGGCCCTAGCCCTCACCCTCCGATCCAACAGGTCCCAGACGTGCTCAATGGGACTGAGATCCAGGCTCTTCGCTGGCCATGGCAGAACACTGACATTCTGTCTTGCAGGAAATCACGCACTGAACGAGCAATATGGCTGGTGGCATTGTCATGCTGGAGGGTCATGTCAGGATGAGCCTGCAGGAAGAGTACCACATGAGGGAGGATGTCGTCTTCCCTGTAAAGCACAGCGTTGAGATTGCCTGCAATGACAACAAGCTCAGTTCGATGATGCTGTGACACACCGCCCCAGACCATGACGGACCCTCCACCACCAAATCGATCCCGCTCCAGAGTACAGGCCTCGGTGTAACGCTCATTCCTTCGACGATAAACACAAATCCGACCATCACCCGTTGAGACAAAACCGCGATTCGTCAGTGAAGAGCACTTTTTGCCAGTCCTGTCTGGTCC
The DNA here is from genome assembly GCF_029448725.1 of Salvelinus fontinalis. Taxonomy (NCBI): domain Eukaryota; kingdom Metazoa; phylum Chordata; class Actinopteri; order Salmoniformes; family Salmonidae; genus Salvelinus; species Salvelinus fontinalis. The sequence goes on along the minus strand of NC_074679.1, from coordinate 14,416,799 downwards.
AGCAACAGTGGATTTGTGCCCATAGGCAACGTTGGTGCCGGTGATGTCTGGTGAGGACCTGCCTTACAACAGGCCTACAAGCCCTCAGTCCAGCCTCTCGCAGCCTATTGGGGACAGTCTGAGCACTGATGAAAGGATTGTGCGTTCCTGGTGTAACTCGGGCAGTTGTTGTTGCCATCCTGTACCTGCCCCGCAGGTGTGATGTTCGGATGTACTGATCCTGTGCAGGTGTTGTTACATGTGGTCTGCCACTGCGAGGATGATCAGCTGTCCGCCTTGTCTCCCTGTAGCGCTGTCTTTGGCATCTCACAGTACGGACATTGCAATTATTGCCCTGGCCACATCTGCAGTCCTCATGCCTCCTCGCAGCATGCCTAAGGCACGTTCACACAGATGAGCAGGGTCCCTGGGCATCTTTCTTTTGGTCTTTTTCTGAGTCAGTAGAAAGGCCTCTTTCGTGTCCTAAATTTTCATAACTGTGACCTTAATTGCCTACCATCTGTAAGCTGTTCATGTCTTAATGACTGTTCCACAGGTGCATGTTCATTAATTGTTTATGGTTCATTGAACAAGCATGGGAAACAGTGTTTAAATGAAGATCTGTGAAGTTATTTGGATTTTTATGAATTATCTTTGAAAGACAGGGTCCTGAAAAGAGGACTTTTCTTTTTCTGCTGAGTTTAGTATGGATATAGTTAGTATGCCAAAACAGTTCCCGCATGTCGTACTAAAATACGAAGTATACAAGCAGTGGACACTATTTCTGTGCTTTTAGGGCCAATAATGCAATTGCTCAGAAAATGAGTGTAGCTTCACAACATTTTTCAGATTTTAAGAAAATATGCAGCCGAAGACCGACGAGAGAGGGTACAAATTCATTGCTTTAAAGAATTGACAAATGTTAAGAAAATGTTGTTATTTGACTTTAATAACTTACGTTACACCTTATGTTAGCTGACAATTTGTTAGCTACTCTAGCCTTACGAACAGCATAGCATTACAGCAGTAGCTTGTATGTAACGGTATGTTAGCTAGCTACTTAAAGTTAGTTGGCTACTAATAAATCAAACTTGCCAGTATACAGTATTAACTATATGCTATCTAACTACTCAATGTTTATTGACTTGATTATTCACATCATTCTTAGCCATATAGTTGTTGTGCATTCTCAATGGATATGGTTGATGAAGTCATAAGATGTCTAGCTAGTAATTTGTTATGCTACCAAGATGTTGCATAGCAACAGCATCAACTTCCAGTAGGCAGACAAAGCGCTAGTACACTCAACTGAAAGGATATTGTTCGTTTACAGTATACTAAAATGAACAAATAGTATATACTCATTAAGTACGTAGTATACAGTATGTTAGTATGGGTATTCGCACACAGTTTAGGCCTTCCATGGAATGAGTTTGAAACCCCTGGTCTAAAAGCATTGAGTAGGTATAGCACAGGTTGTTGGCACCTTAATTGGGGAAACAGGCTCGTGTAAGGAGCGGAATTAGTGGAATGGTATCAAGTACATCAAACATCGTTTCCAGGTATTTGATGCTGTTCCATTTGCGTGGTTCCGGCCATTATAATGAGCCATCCTGTGAGGCATAATGATAGATTGCTAATAGCTCCACCTTAGGCTCGATTAAAATCTGACTACAACCTATAGAATCTCCTCAGATATACCAACCATACACCCGAGTGTACAAAAGATTAGGAACACCATCCTAATGTTGAGTTGCACCCCCTTTTGCCCTCAGAACATCCTCAATTCGTAGGGACATGGACACTACAAGGTGTTGAAAGAATTCAACGGGGATGCTGGCCCATGTTGACTCCAATGCTTTCCACAGTTGTGTCAAGTTGGCTGGAAGTCCTTTGACCATTTTACACACACGGGAAACTGTTGAGCGTGAAAAACCCAGCAGAGTTGCAGTTCTTGACACACTCAAACCGGTGTGCCTGGCACCTACTACCATACCTCATTGAAAAGGCACTTAAATCTTTTGTCTTGCCCATTCAACCTCTGAATAGCACACATACACAATCCATGTCTCAACTGTCTCAACGCTTAAACATCTAATTGAAATAAATTAAGTAGGCCCAAATCTATGGATTCCACGACTGGGAATACAGATATGCATCTTTTGGTCACAGATACCTTAAAAATAAATAAATAGGCCTCCGGATCTCATCACGGTATCTTTGTGCATTCAAATTGCCATCAATAAAATGCAATTGTGTTTGTTTTCCGTAGCTTATGTTTTCCGTAGCTTATGCCTGCCCATATCATAACCCCACCGCTCTGTTCAATACGTTGACACCAGAAAACCGCTCACCCACACAACGCCAATCACATGGTCTGCGGTTGTAAGGGCCTGTTGGATGTACTGGCAAATTCTCAAAAACAACTTACGGCGGCTTACGGTAGAGAAATTAAGAATTTTATCTGGCAACAGCTCTGGTGGACATTCCTCTAGTCAGCATGCCAATAGCACGCTCCCTCAAAACTTGAGACATCTGTGGCATTTTATTGTGGGATAAAATTGCAATTTTTAGAGTGGCATTTTATTGTCCCCAGAACAAGGTGCACCTGTAATGATCATGCTGTTTAATCAGCTTCTTGATATGCCACACCTATCAGGTGGATGGATTATCTTGGACTAATACTTTACATGTTGTGTTTATATTTTTGTTAAGTATATATTTTTTCCAATATAATTTTCAATCTTTAGAATTTTCCCTTAACACTACCACCCCTTCCCTAATTGGAGTAAACTAACAGGCAACAATACTTAGGCGTCCATTTCCTGCTTATACATACATTTTACGGACACAGTTTATTTTACAATCGTGCTACCAAATACTAATTGAGTGTATGTAAACTTCTGACCAACTGGGAATGTGATGAAAGAAATAAAAGCTGAAATAAATATCTACTATTATTCTGACATTTCACATTATTAAAATAAAGTGGTGATCCTAACTGACCTAAAACAGGGAATTTTTACTTGGATTAAATGTCAGGAATTGTGAACAAATGAGTTTAAATATATTTGACTAAGGTGTATGTAAACTTCCGACTTCAACTGTGTGTATGTATGTATGTATATATAAGTTATTACATTATATTCGTTGCAAGAATTATGTATAATCATTTAAATTAAAAACGACATTTTGAATCCGCCTTCGTTTTGTGTATCAGCTCATAAATCATGTGCCATTGAATCGGTACATCAAAAATCTCCTCCCAACTATTTTGCGACCTGTATGGTGCAGCTGTATTTCCACACTATGAGGTTGGAATAATACTGTGACTTTTTTGAAAATTCTGATAATGCCCTGTTAGTTTAAGAGCATTTTGAAAAGAACGCCTGAAATTTCAACCTGTTTTGGTGACATCACCAGGCAATAACTTAGTTAATAGACCAATAAGAAAGAGTTCCCAACATTGATGTTAAGTCATTATATTAGGGTTCAGATGGACCTGCAAACTATATTGTTAGGGGATCTGAAAAACCATGATCAGTCAATGGGAAATATCATTGTAGTCTTGGGTAAAGTATTTATTTTCAGGGCAATATCGGTAGAAATGTTACAAATAGGGAGGTTCAGGAGCCTCGTAAGACATCACAGTAAAATGGAGGGATGTATTGCAAAAGGAAATTGCTAAATGGCGTTATACTGTGAAAGATGGGTTAATCTGTGGACACCGGAGGGTTTGAGTTAAGGTCACAATGAATGGTGGATTGGCCACTGTGGGTTAAAATCCAGCACTTGCAGAAAGAGGAAAATAGGAATATATGTATAATTATTTAACTACATATAATGTGTACATGAAGTATTGTTCCTTAGTTTACTATAAATCAGGGTAGGGATGGTAGGGTGAAAGAATAAATAAATAAAAAGGGGATTAGAAATTATACAAAACAATTGAATTGATAGAACTCACAACCTGCAATATTAAATCTTTATTTGGTACATAATAGGCACTTACTATAGTCATTTTTTTAATTTAACCTCTTGAGATGGGAATACCTGTTCTTTATTACTTTGTTCTCATCATGACAGAATGTTAAAATTAGGTGAAATAAAACTTATTTTTTTCTCCATCAAATTACACTACCCAAAAGGGACAAATTTCATGGAATGCAGATTTTTTTGGGGCACTGATCATTTAGACAATTCACGATGTAACAGGTGCTCGCATCTTTCGAATTTCAGAAGAGGAAAGGACATTTGGCCCATAGACTTGCCCAGAAACTTGCTGCGAGTTTCCCTTTATAGGGGTAAATACTTCGCTAGTCTCGTTAGTATCGTTTCTAACACGTCGCCCCGGAGAACTTAAATCGAACATCCGACACAATTATGCAAGATTTTAGATCTGGGTATCTGAGATTAGTTTGGGACTCTCACCAGGTAGTTGAGTGTAATGCTCTCCTCTCCGCGGCCCATGTGTTTGAAGAAGCGATAGTCGGCCACCAGGGCTAGAGGACAGGTGTTCTTCTTGTGGTTGTGGGTCACTCTCTTCTCTCTGTGGAGGGAATCTATGATGGGAGGAAGGAACGAGAGGAGAGAAACACTGTAAGAAGTCACAGGTGGGAGAATGAGTGAATGAGGCCAGCACTTAAGTTCCAACTGTTCGGTGCCCTTGAATTCACATTTCGTTTGCCTATGAACTGATTTCATGCAGTATACTATACAGTGGCAAGGAAAGGTATGTGAACCCTTTGAAAACCCTACCTGGATTTCTGAATAAATTAGTCAAACATTTTTTATTTGATCTTCATCTAAGTCACAACAATAGACAAACACAGTGTGCTTAAACTAACACAAATTCTTGTATTTTTCTTGTCTATATTGAATACATCATTTAAACATTCACAGTGTAGGTTGGAAAAAGTATGTGAACCTCTAGGCTAAAGACTTTTCCAAAAGCTAATTGGAGACAGGAGTCAGCTAACCTGGAGTCCAATCAATGAGACAAGATTGGAGATGTTGGTTAGAGCTGCCCTGCACTACAAAAGTAAATTTAAAAAAAAGTTGAGTTTGCTATTCACAAGAAGCTTTGCCTGATGTACACCATGCCTCGAACAAAAGAGATCTCAGATTTTTTTTTGTTGACTTGCATAAAGCTGGAAAGGGTTATGAAGCGGGAGAGGCTATATGAGAGGCTATATGAGTTACAGGATGTCTTAGACACTTTGCAGAACCTGGGGAGAGCTATCATATACTGTACCAATTTATGCCTACAATTGTATTACTAAAGGATAATTTTAATACTTAAAGAGTCTGTTTCCTTTCTACTACCAATATATACACGTTTGATAATTATATAGACCTGATCATCTGTTGAAGAAATTGACCAATAGTTACAAAAGTATCTCTAAAAGCCTTGATGTTCATCAGTCCATGGTAAGACAAATTGTCTATAAATGGAGAAAATTCAGCACTGTTGCTACTCTCCTTAGGAGTGGCCGTCCTGTAAAGATGACTGCAAGAGCACAGTGCAGAATGCTCAATGAGGTTAAGAAGAATCCTAGAGTCAGCCAAAGACTTACAGAAATCTCTGGAACATGCTAACATCTCTGACGAGTCTACAATACGTAAAACACTAAACAAGAATGGTGTTCATGGGAGGACACCACGGAAGAACCCACTGCGGTCCCAAAAAAAACATTGCTGCACGTCTGAAGTTCGCAAAAGAGCACCTGGATGTTCCATATCACTTCCGGCAAAATATTCTGTGGACAGATTAAACTAAAGTTGAGTTGTTTGGAAGGAACACACAACACGTGGAGAAAAAAAAAGGCACAGCACACAACATCAAAACCTGATCCCAACTGTAAAGTATGGTAGAGGGAGCATCATCGTTTGGGGCTGTTTTCCTACCTCAGGGCCTGGACACTTGCTATTGTCGACGGAAAAATGTATTCCCAAGTTTATCAAGATATTTTGCAGGAGAATGTTTGGCTATCTGTCCACAAATTGATGCTCAACAGAAGTTGGGTGATGCAACAGGACAATGTCCCAAAACAGAATTAAATCAACAACAGAATGGCTTCAACAGAAGAAAATACGCCTTCTGGAGTGGCTCAGTCAGAGTCCTGACCTCAATTTAAAATGCGGTGGCATGACCTCGAGAGCGGTTCACACCAGACATCCTAAGAATATTGCTGAACTGAAACAGTTTTGTAAAGATGAATGGACCAAAATTCCTCCTAACCATTGTGCAGGTCTGATCCGCAACTACAGAAAACATTTGGTTGAGTTTATTGCTGCCAAAGGAGGGTCAACCAGTTATTAAATCCAAGGGTTCATATACTTTCTCCAACCTACACTGTGAATGTTTACACGGTGTGTTCAATAAAAACAAGAAAACGTCAAATAGTTTGTGTTATTAGTTTAACCAGACTGTTTGTCTTTTGTTGTAACTTAGATGAAGATCATATCAAATTTTATGACCAATTTATGCAGAATTCCACTTTTTCTTGACACCATTTGTTCATAAGAGTAAAATTAAAAATTAAAGATATAGGCCTAGCTGATGAATCCTTTACTATAGAGTAATTTTCAGAACTTTCAGATTTCCAACTTTGTGTTTAGTAGATTGAATCAACACCACTTATTCTATGAGGAGGAAGACTGGCTGTGGCTTGTAGGATTCATCATTACAAGAATCTGTAATCAAAATAGCAAAGCACTACTTTCGGAATAAATGTTTTTATTAACCCTTATTTGAAATTCACAGGTTATTCCATCTGTAGAATAATAGCTTCTGCTCAGCTCAGAAACCACACTGTACAGCATGTGTCAATTCAAACTAACTATGTTAATTCCCTTCCGACTACATCCATTTGGAGTGGGCCCGGTGTATCATAGTACCTGGCTACACACCACAGTCAGCAGCCCCCCCCCCACCACAAAGACAAGTCAATCATGTACTCTTCTTCCCTCCACAAAGACCTCAGATTCTTCCGTAGCGAACCACAGCATGTGGGTGTACTCACTATGGCTTCCCCTCCGTGTATTACATACAACAGCTCTCATGAATTCTAATGTTTCTGTAGAGATCATTCACCTCATTTTCCACAGTTTTTTTGAAGAGGACATTGTCTTGAGCACCTTCAGATTTCCCCCAGGTCATTGTCATTCTTTACATTTTACAGGCAGCACAAAGGAATCAGTGCTTTATATAACACCCTGTTGCCAGCCTATGGAACATAGGTTTTAGACATTAAAGGGTTTTTATTAATTGGGAGGCTGTGTGGGAATGAGATAGAATGGGCGCCCACCTACCTACTACCTCCTCTCCTCCAGGAATCATCTTCCTCCCTTTCCCTACCTCCTCACACTAAGGTTGTATAAAGTAGCTTCTGATGTTTGACTCCTACACACTTTTGCACACCACACACACACAAGCACTCGGTCTATGCGTATGCAACATACATAAATGGTGTGTCTCCTACTCTGTATGTAGGCCTATACTGTCAAACACACACCCACACTCCATCTTACTCTCGTGTGCCTCTCCACCTCTGGCGGCCTCTGGTAGCAGGTCCTGGGCCCCAGCGTGGATGTATCCACACACCTTGGGCGAGGCCAGGCGACTGAGGTTCCGGATGTCCTCAGAGCGATATACCAACAGACGGCCATCGGGGGGCACCTCGGTGAACCTCCAAAGGGGCTGAGGAGAGAGGGGAAGGGGATGGTGAGAAAGAGGAATAAGAGAGAATAGTGAAGAAGAAAGAGAGAGCGAGCGAGGACGAAGGAGTAGGAGAAGTAGGATTGGTTAGATAAAGTATTCTACCAAAACAAAGGCTAGAGCTGGTTTATTTAGCTGATAGTTTTCTCTTTTCCCCAGCAACTGTTTTAAGACACTTTTTCTGGCCTAATTTAAACCAAGGGTTTGGAACCGGAACTATTTTCCAATTGTTTCATTCTGAACAGAACCACCTTTTTCCCCCCGTTCCACTGTTCCTACCAGCAAAATAAAGTTCTGAACCGGTTGGATCTCAAAAAAAGTACTGGTTTATATCATTCCTTTTTAACCTGTGAAATCAACCGTTTTTTACATTTAGCTCATTATATTACTTCACCAATCAGTGCAGATAGAGCAGGCAAGCTAGTTGTTTACATGCGTGATGGACATGCGTGCAGCCAATGTATGACATTTTTCGGGTGGGGAGAGAGGGTTGAGGAGTAGGATTTGAAGTGCTAGGCATCTTATGACATGCATTATCTGAATTAGGTCCACAGAATTATACCTAGGAGTGGCTTCTATGGAGGAATTTTGAATGTCCTTTGAGCTAGCTCGCTAACAAGCTTGTATGTGCAGAGCGGCACCAGAATTAAAAAACACGTCTTACCTTTTTGTAGTTGATAAATCCAACGTGAAACGCGATAACTAGGCCTATAGTATCCTTAACTAGCATTAAACAAGTTAATCCATTCTTCTCTAGCTATTTAAAAATATCTCTCCCCATCTTCTGAATGACGGTTGCAATGTCAGTACAGTAGCCTGTTTTGGAGGGGGGGCGGGCAGGTAGCCTAAACACACAGACATTGGAAAAGATTTTCAGCCTGCAGGTGGACACTGGAATACATTTTTGAGTGACAGAGCTTTGCATAGGAACTTCGTTGCTTTTTTTGTGGGACAAAAAAAATGCCTGGAATGTAAAATAACATTACCGTACTAACCGGTTCCCATGCTTTTAAATAATGGTTCCATTCCGGAACAGTATGGATCACTCTCGTTCCAGGTTCCGTTTCAGTTCCTTGAAAAATGCAATTTTTCTGTTCTGTTCCCTGAACTAGTTCCAACCCCTGCTTTAAAAACTTTAAAGCAGTGCTCCTATTTTGGTATTTACCTCTACGTTGTACTCTGTCTCCTCTGTCAGGATGTGGGCCGAGAACTCGTCCCCGTCTATGTGTGCCTGAACACGGGAGTGCTCCTCGCCTACACACACACACACACACACTGTTAAGGTATTCTTCTCAGTACTCACTCGCACACACACACACACACACTGAAATGGAAGCACACACACAAAAACTGACACAAGCGCAAAAACCTCCATATCAATATTCCATGTAAAACCAACAAAACAAATACCCTCCAGACTCACCTACAAGATGTCCAGTAAAGTAGTTCTGCAGCTGAACATCATAGCGGTCTTCTGTCCCTTGCTTATCTACAAACACAGCTTTGAAGTCCTCGGTGAACAAGTCTGTGTTAGTTGTCAAGTAAAGCTTAAAATGTCTGCAGAAGAAATAAATTACAGCTTGATGGAGAGAAACATGAGGAATGTACATATTCTGGTTTATGGGGGTACAGATAACATTTTAACTTTGCCAATGGTCTGTTTCAATTGCACTGAAAATCCATTCACTCTAGTCATTAGGCCACGGCAATGATAAAAAGCCATTCCAGTAACAATGTAAAAACACATAGGAGTAGGACTTAGCAGGGAGGACTAGAACCTCTGAGAAAAGTTACAGATAATTGAGACAGTGCTAGTCTATTTCTCCAACCCCTAACGTCATATGATCTTTCCTAAGCACTGGGTCGCATCAGAATGATACAAAACCATTGAACATCAACTTTTTTTGCTTGCTTTGAACTTTACATGAGTGGGTGGAAGTGTCTCATTGAGTAGAATGGAGTCTTGGCTGTTTTTCCCTTACATTCCCTTACATCCCTTAGTAATTTAGCAGATGCTCTTATCCAGAGCTCACAATGTAGAAGTCCCATATAAGAGAGTTTGTGCCACCTACCTCTTGAGGGCACTGAAGCTGACAATGCGCTCCAGCTGGGACTCTGTGTGGACGTCCCTCTTCCTGAGTGAGTGCTGCTGGAGGCCGGACACGGGCAGCACCTCAAAGTCGGACAGCAATGAGCTCAGAGCCTCTGGAATAAGGGACGAGTCATATGAGGAGAGTGAGAGGGCCAGTCCTATGTAGCTCAGTTGGTAGAGCATGGCGTTTGCAACGGTAGGATAGTAGGTTCAATTTCCGGGGCCACTTGTACATAAAATTTATGCACGCATGACTGTATGTCGCTTTGGATAAAAGCATCTGCTAAATGGCATGTTCTCTCTATATCAGTACCAGAAAAAAGTTTGGACACACCTACTCATTCAAGGGTTTTTCTTTATTTTTACTATTTTCTACATTGTAGAATGATCGTGAAGACATCAAAACTATAAAATAAAATATATGGAATCATATAGTAACCAAAAAACGTATAAAATATATTTTGATTTGTTTAAAACCTCTACGGACCCCCCATCCCAGATCCGGGATCATCCTCATCAAAAAAGCTGACTAGCATAGCCTAGCCTAGCGCCACAGGGATATCATATAATATAATTTCATGAAATCACAAGTCCAATACAGCAAATGAAAGATAAACATCTTGTGAATCCAGCCAATATTTCCGATTTTTTAAGTGTTTTACAGCGAAAACACAATATATATTTATATTAGCTCACCACAATAGCCAAACACACAACGCCATGTTTCCACCGCAAAGGTAGCTTTCACAAAACCCACAAATAGAGATAAAATTAATCACTGACCTTTGAACAACTTCATCAGATGACAGTCTTATAACATCATGTTATACAATGCATTTATGTTTTGTTCGAAAATGTGCATAGTTATAGCTACAAATCCTGGTTTTACATTGTGAATACGTCGCCATAATGCACCAAATTGTCCGGAGAAATTTTGGACAGTCACGTAATCAAACCAAAAAACTCATCATAAACTTTACTAAAAAATACATGTTGTACAGCAAATGAAAGACACACTGGTTCTTAATGCAACCGCTGTGTTAGATTTAAAAAAATTACTTTAGTACAAAGTACAGCATGCAATATTGTGAGACAGCGCCCACAAATTCTCTGCCTTGTTGGAGCCAACATACACCACAAAAATACGAAATATCATAAATATTCACTTACCTTTGATGATCTTCTATCAGAATGTAGTGCAAGGAGTCCTAGTTCCACAATAAATCGTTGTTTTGTTTTAGAATGTCCATTTCTTCTGTCGAATTAGCAACTTTGGCTAGCCATGTGGAGCGCACATGTCCAAGAACTCTTGGCACATGGAACGAAAAATTCAAAAATTCACAATAAACATCGAATAAACTGGTCAAACTCGGTTGAAAATCCATCTTTATGATGTTTTTCTCATATGTAACCAATAAAGTCAGAGCCGGAGCATTTCGTTGTGTATACCTAACGCATTTCAGAAGAAAATGTGGGGTTCCCTGGTGCGCAGTTGAATACTGCCAATAGGGCGGACCTGTCACTCCAAAAGCTCTCATTCGGTCTCACATCAAGCTAGACACCCCATTCAACATTCTACTGCCTGTTGACATCTAGTGGAAGGCGTATGAAGTGCATACAGATCCATAAATATAAGGCAATTGAATAGGGAAGCCCTGACACAGAGCCCCACTTTCAGGACTTTCACTTCCTGTTTGGAAGTTTGCTGCCAAATGAGTCCTGTTTTACTCACAGATACATTTCAAACAGTTTTAGAAACTTCAGAGTGTTTTCTATCCAATAGTAATAATAATATGCATATTGTATGATCTAGAACAGAGTACGAGGCCGTTTAATTTGGACACGATTTTTCCCCAAAGTGAAAACAGCGCCCCCTATTAAGAAGAAGTTATTAACATTTGAGATTATTCAAAGGTTGCCACCCTTTGTGTAACCGATGTGAAATGGCTAGCTAGTGAGTGGGGTGACGGCTAATAGCATTTCAATCGGTGACGTCACTCGCTCTGAGACCTTAAAGTAGTTGTTCCCTTTGCTCTGCGCAATAGGTAACGATGCTTTGAGGGTGGCTGTTGTCGATGTGTGCAGAGGGTCCCTGGTTCGAGCCCAGGTAGGGGCGAGGAGAGGGACGGAAGCTATACTGTTACATTTGCACACTCTTGGCATTCTCTCAACCAGCTTCATAAGGTAGTCACCTAAAATGCATTTCAATTAACAGGTGTGCCTTGTTAAAAGTTCATTTGTGGAATTTCTTACCTTAATGCGTTTGAGCCAATCAGTTGTATTGTGACAAGGTAGGGGTGGTATACAGAAGATAGTCCTATTTGGTAAAAGACCAAGTCCATATTATGGCAAGAACAGCTCAAATAAACAATGAGAAACAACAGTCCATCATTACTTGAATGATGAATGTCAGTCAATTCTGAAAAGTTCAAGAACTTTGAAAAAGTTTCTTGAAGTATAGTCATAAAAACCATCAAGCGCTATGATGAAACTGTCTCTCATGAGGACCACCACAGGAAAGGAAGACCCAGAGTTACCTCTGCTGCAGAGGACAAGTTCAGAGTTAGAAGCCCAAATAAATACTTCAGTGTTCAAATAACAGACACATCTTAACATTAACTGTTCAGAGGAGCCTGTGTGAAATCAGGCCTTCATTGTTGAATTGCTGAAAAGAAACCACTACTAAAGGACACCAATAATAAGAAGAGACTTGCTTCGGCCAAGAAACACGAGCAATGGACATTAGAAATCTGTCCTTTGGTCTGATGAGTCAAATTTGTAGATTTTTGGTTCCACCACCGAGGCTTAGTGAGACGCAGAGTAGGTGAACGGATGATCTCCGCATGTGTGGTTCCCACAGTGAAGCATGGAGGAGGAGATGTGATGGTGCTTTGCTGGTTACACTGTCTGGGATTTGTTTAGAATTCAAGGCACACTTAACCAGCATGGCTACCACAGCATTCTGCAGCAATACGCCATCCCATCTGGTTTGCGCTTAGTCGGACTATCATTTGTTTTTCAACAGGACAATGCCCCAACACACCTCCAGGCTGTGTAAGGGCTATTTGACCAAGGAGGAGAGTGATGGAGTGTTGCATCAGATGACCTGACCTCCACAATCACCCGACCTCAACCCAATTGAGATAGTTTGGGATGAGTTGGACCACAGAGTGAAGGAAAAGCAGCCAACAATTGCTCAGCATATTTGGAAACGCTGTCAAGACTGTTGGAAAAGTATTCCAGGTGAAGCTGGTTGAGAGAATGCCAAGTGTGCAAAGCTGTCATCAAGGCAAAGGGTGGCTACTTTGAAGAATCTCAAGTATATTTTGATTTATTTAACACTTTTTTGGTTACACATTGATTCCATGTGTGTTATTTCATAGTTTTGATGTCTTCACTATTATTGTACTGATATACACTACTCAAAAAAATAAAAGGAACACTTAAACAACACAATGTAACTCCAAGTCAATCACACTTCTGTGAAATCAAACTGTCCACTTAGGAAGCAACACTGATTGACAATAAATTTCACATGCTGTTGTGCAAATGGAATAGACAAATGGTGGAAATTATAGGCAGTTAGCGAGACACCCCCAATAAAGGAGTGGTTCTGCAGGTGGTGACCACAGACCACTTCTAAGTTCCTATGCTTCCTGGATTGCTAACTGCCTATAATTTGCACCATTTGTCTATTCCATTTGCACAACAGCATGTGAAATTTATTGTCAATCAGTGTTGCTTCCTAAGTGGACAGTTTGATTTCACAGAAGTGTGATTGACTTGGAGTTACATTTTGTTGTTTAAGTGTTCCCTTTATTTTTTTGAGCAGTATATATATATATATATATATATATATATATATATATATATATATATATATATATATATATATATATATATATATATATATATATATATATATATATATATATATATATATATATATATATATATATAAAAAAGTATCAGTCAAAAGTTTGGACACACCTACTCATTCAAGGGTTTTTCTTTATTTTTACTATTTCTACATTGTACAATAATAATGATGACAAACTATGAAATAACACATATGGAATGATGTAGTAACCAACAACAACAATAAAAAAGTTAATTAAATCAAATTGTATTTTATATGACATTCTTCAAAATAGCCACCCTTTACTTTGATGACAGCTTTGCACACTCTTGGCATTCTCTCAAACAGCTTCACCTGGAATGCTTTTCCAATAATCTTGAAGGAGTTCCCACGTATGCAGAGCACTTGTAGGCTGCTTTTCCAACCTGACAGGTTGCATCACTGACTGGTATGGCAACTGCTCGGCCTACGTCCGCAAGGCACTACAGAGGGTAGCGAGTACGGCCCAGTACATCACTGGGGCCAAGCTTCCTGCCATCCAGGACCTCTATACCAGGCGGTGTTAGAGGAAGGCCCAAAAATTGTCAAACTCCAGCCACCCTAATGATGTTCTCTCTGCTACAGCACGGCAAGCGGTACCGGAGTGCCAAGTCTAGGTTCAAGAGGCTTCTAAACAGATTCTACCCCCAAGCCATAAGACTCCTGAACACCTAATCAAATTGTTACCCAGACTATTTGCATTTCCCCCCCCCTCCTCTTTTACCCTGCTGCTACTACTCTGTTATTATCTATGCATAGTCCCTTTAATAACTCTACCTACATGTACATATTACCACAATTACCTTGACTAACATATTGCAGCAATACGACCATGAAGGCCTGATTCACGCAGTCTCCTCTAAACAGTTGATGTTGAGATGTGTCTGTTACTTGAACTCGGTGAATAATTTATTTGTTCTGCAATTCAACTTGGGCAGTTAACTCTAATGAACTTATCCTCTGCAGCAGAGGTAACTCTGGGTCTTCCTTTCCTCTGGTGGTCCTCATGAGAGCCAATGTAATTGTAGTGCTTGATGGTTTTTACTAGAGGTCGACCGATTATAATTTTTCAACGCCGATACCGATTATTGGAGGACCCAAAAAAATCCGATACCGATTAAATCGGCCGATTATTATTATAATTTTTTTTTTTTTGTAATAATGACAATTACAACAATACTGAATGAACACTTATTTTAACTTAATACATCAATAAAATCAATTTAGCCTCAAATAAATAATGAAACATGTTCAATTTGGTTTAAATAATGCAAAAACAAAGTGTTGGAGAAGAAAGTAAAAGTGCCATGTGCCATGTAAAAAATCTAACATTTAAGTTCCTTGCTCAGAACATGAGAATATATGAAAGCTGGTGGTTCCTTTTAACATGAGTCTTCAATATTCCCAGGTAAAACGTTTTAGGTTGTAGTTATTATAGGAATTATAGGACTATTTCTCTCTATACCATTTGTATTTCATATACCTTTGACTATTGGATGTTCTTATAGGCACTTTAGTATTGCCAGTGTAACAGTATAGCTTTCGTCCCTCTCCTCACCGCTACCTGGGCTCGAACCAGGAACACATCGACAACAGCCACCCTCGAAGCAGCGTTACCTATGCAGAGCAAGGGAAGCAACTACTTCAAGTCTCAGAGTGAGTGACGTTTGAAACGCTATTAGCGTGCACTCCGCTAACTAGCTAGCCATTTCACATCGGTTACACCAGCCTCATCTGAGGAGTTGATAGGCTTGAAGTCATAAACAGCAGAGCTGCTGGCAAAATGCACGAAAGTCCTGTTTGAATGAATGCTTACGAGCCTGCTGGTACCTACCATCGCTCAGTCAGACTGCTCTATCAAATCATAGACTTAATTATAACACACAGAAATACGAGCCTTAGGTCATTAATATGGTCGAATCCGGAAACTATCATCTCGAAAACAAAACATTTATTCTTTCAGTGAAATACGGAACCGTTCCGTATTTTATCTAACGGGTGGCATCCATAAGTCTAAATATTCCTGTTACATTGCACAACCTTCAATGTTATGTCATAAAATTTGTTCGCAACGAGCCAGGCGTCCCAAACTGTTGCATATACCCTGACTCTGCGTGCAATGAACGCAAGAGAAGTGACACAATTTCACCTGGTTAATATTGCCTGCTAACCTGGATTTCTTTTAACTAAATATGCAGGTTTAAAAATATATACTTCTGTGTATTGATTTTAAGAAAGGCATTGATGTTTATGGTTAGGTCCAGTCGTGCAACGATTGTGCTTTTTTCGCAAAAGCGCTTTTGTTAAATCATCCCCCGTTTGGCGAAGTTGGCTGTCTTTGTTAGGAAGAAATAGTCTTCACACAGTTCGCAACAAGCCAGGTGGCCCAAACTGCTGCATATACCCTGACTCTGTTGCAAGAGAAGTGCAACAAAGAAATTCAGGCAATATTAACTAAATATGCAGGTTTAAAAATATATACTTGTGTATTGATTTTAAGAAAGGCACTGATGTTTAGGTACCTTTTTCGCGAATGCGCACCACATCGATTATATGCAACGCAGGACACGCTAGATAAACTAGTAATATCATCAACCATGTGTAGTTAACTAGTGATTATGATTGATTGATTGTTTTTTATAAGATAAGTTTAATGCTAGCTAGCAACTTACTGTGGCTTCTAACTGCATTCACGTAACAGGCAGGCACCTCGTGGAGTGCAATGAGAGGCAGGTGGTTAGAGCGTTGGACTAGTTAACCGTAAGGTTGCAAGATTGAATCCCCTAGCTGACAAGACAAAAATCTGTCGTTCTACCCCTGAACAAGGCAGTTAACCCACCGTTCCTAGGCCATCATTGAAAATAAGAATGTATTCTCAACTAACTTGCTTAGTTAAATAAAAGGTGTAAAAAATATATAAATAAATAAAAATGGCCAAATCGATGTCCAAAAATACCGATTTCCAATTGTTATGAAAACGGCCCTAATTAATCGGCCATTCTGATTAATCGGTCGACCTCTAGTTTTTACGACTGCACTTGAAGAAACTTTCAAAGTTCTTGAACATTTCCAGATTGACTGACCTTCATGTCTTAAAGTAATGATGGACTGTCATTTCTCTTTGCTTATTTGAGCTGTTCTTGCCATAATATGGACTTGGTCTTTTACCAAATAGGGCTATCTTCTGTATACCACCCCTACCTTGTCACAACACAACTGATTGGCTCAAATGCATTAAGGAAAGAACGTCCACAAATTAACTTTTAACAAGGCACACCTGTTAATTGAAATGCATTCAAGCTGGTTGAGAAAATGCCAAAAGTTTCCAATCCTGTCATCGAGGCAATGGATGGCTACTTTGAACAATCTCAAAAATAAAATATATTTTCATTTGTTTAACACTAATTTGGTAACTACATGATTCCATATGTGTCATTTCATAGTTTTGATGTCTTCACTATTATTCTACAATGTAGAAAATAGTAAAAATAAAGAAAAACCCTGGAATGAGTAGGTGTTTCCAAACTTTTGACTGGTACTACACACACACACACAACTGAACTCCCTCAATGTAACTCCAATAAAGTGGAAAGGGTAACATTCGATATCATTGGTACAGTAAGTGTACAGTGGTCACCAACCCTTGTCCCAATGAGCGTCAAATGTGCAGCCTTTGGTTCTAACCCAGCAGTAACACACCGGATTCATGTATTAATCATGATCTTCCTGATTAGCTGAATCCGATGTGTTAGTGCTGGAACAAAACCCTGGTTTATTTTTAGTGACCTCTGCAATAGCCTATACTCTACTCGCTCTGTGGCAAATAATATTGGATTGATGCAGCACTGAGTAACAGTTAGTAGTCTAAAATACATTTTTACCATGAATCTTTCAGAGGATTCAGCCAAAATGGAACAACCAAAATGGAAGTTTCTCACTTCCTCTTGAAAGCTGTCATGTAGCTAGTTCCTTCCTGTCTAAAGGGCTCTACAGAGTCTAAGAAACAGATCTAACACAGTTTAGTTTGTGTAGCTCTCTACATAGTTCTACATAATTTTGCGAGGCTGAATTTTGTGTAGGCTGTGAAATCACTGTGGAGAGCCCTTAATGCCACAAAGCCTACAAATAGATTGTCAACACTGTCTTTGTGGGGTTAGTCAGAGCATTACACTTTCCTAATTAAAACAAATTGAGCATGGTTAAAATTTTAACTAGGTACTTAATTGACATCCTCAGCCTGTGACAATTTCAAGCTATGGGCCTATATAGGTGGCAGGTAGCCTAGTGGTTAGAGCGTTAGGCCAGTAACCGAAATGTTGCTTGATCGAATACCTGAGCTGACAAGGTAAACATATGTCATTCTGAACAAGGCAGTTAACCCACTGTTCCAAGGCCGTCATTGTAAATAAGAATTTGTTCTTAACTGACTTGCCTAGTTAAATAAAAATAGACCTAAATACCAATCTTGATTTAACAAATTATTTCAGGGGTGGCCAACACTGGAAAGCTATGCGTACACGTTTGTTGTTTCAGCACATCACTACAGGTTATGTAAAACATTGAATTGCGATCTTCATAATTATCTAGCTAGACTGGGAACAAATGCATTCCTCAATCCTGGTCCTGACGACCCACAGGTTGCGCAGGTATTTGTTCCAGCCCTATACATCTGTAGCTAGTTAACTCAGCTAACTAACATACAATATTTCATTTGAATCACAAGATGTGAAGAGACTAGGATTGAAGAACACTGCTCTGGCACCACTGAAAAAGAAATAGCCACGCTGTCTTGATTCATTTGAACGCACACAGCATGATGCACGTTACTATGATGCTGAATACCAGACATTCCATCTAGCTAGATAGCGAGTAAGATTTTCTTCAGGACTTGCTAACCTAACAACATTAAAAAGTTAACTCGTTTGTTAACTAGACAGCTATCTAGCGAACACTATCGTCAAACTTTAGCAATTGAAGATGTAGCTAACTAACAGCCTAATTTGCATACATTTGACTGACAGCTTGCTACTCTAGAACATGTCTGCGAGCTAGCTAGCCACTAGCTAGGTTAACGTTACTCACCGAACTCTGTGTCATTTTCCCGTGTTTCTTCCTCAGTGGCCCTTGATTTAATCGCACAATTGACCCAACAAGGAGCCAAAAAGACCACAAGTACCAGATACTTCATCATGACGTTAAAAGAGCTTAATCCACCTGTGTCATTATTGCAAGTCAACACAGGAACCGTTAACCAGGCTAGGCAGAGCAGGTGAAGCACCCAGGTAAAATTAGTTTTATATTGGATATTCTGGTTTTCTCTCGTCAATAACTGTTGAACCAATCATGCCATCACTGGTGTAGTTTAGGATATAGACAGATATACCCACTTACTATTCCCGTGGGCATTTGCGTGTGCTCACTTCTTAATCCCCACTGATACGTTCCAATGTAGTGTAGTTGAGGTATCCTCCGTTTCAATTAATAAGGCTGATTGAACAGATCAGAACGTTTAGCTTAAATGTTGATAAACTATTATTTCTTCGCATTTTAGGCGCAGCAATATACAGACGGCGGTGGGCTTTTGCGTGAATGTTCCAAAATGCAATTTGCGGGAAAACGCTGTTTTAAAATGTGCACTGGGTTTCATGGACAGAGATGGAAATATATGTTAGAAATTTTGAAAGAGGGCGGATTTAAATATGCAATTACTATCATGGGTTGCTAAAATTACTATGATAATGCCTTTGGCTGCTAGACAATGAAAAAAGTTTAAAGAAAATCAATAGAATAGGAGAAAGCATATGAGTAAGTCTTTCTACAATAATTTCCTCCATGTTTCTATGGTGGTATTTTGTCTATAGGCTACTTTCAAGTAAGGTAAGACATGCCTCATATGAAGTAAAATGTTCAGGTTTCAAGCAATTAAGGAATATAAAAATATAGCAATGCCAATGATGGGCCCAACCATTTTCTGGTAGATGGAAAGGCTTTCCCAAAAACCTTTTCTATTAAATGTTAACTACCATAGCTACAAAGTAGTCTACGCCAATCTGTCAGTGACATGATTATTTGCATCAATTCGGTAGCCTAGCCATTTATTTTGCAAACTCCATCTCATGTGCTACTGAAACACTGCTAACCAAACAACAGTGCTAGATGCCAACACACTTCAATTAACTACACAAAAAATCTAAATTTCTTAGATTTTTCCAGACATCAAAAGTGGTCTCCTGATGTGGTTTAAAACTTCTTATGGATGAGGTGCAGTATTGAGTAGCTTGGATGAATAAGGTGCCCAGAGTAAACTGCCTGCTACTCAGGCCCAGAAGCTAAGATATGCATATTATTAGTGGATTTGGATAGAAAACACTCTGACGTTTCTAAAAGTGTTTGAATGATATCTGTGAGTATAACAGAAATCATATGGCAGGCAAAAACCTGAGAAAAAATCCAACCAGGAAGTGGGAAATCTGTGGTTTGTAGGTTTTCAAGTCTTTGCCTATCTAATATACAGTGGAAATTTGGTCCGATTGCACTTCCTACGGCTTCCACTACATATCAACAGTCTTTAGAACCTTGTTTCAGGCTTCTACTGTGAAGGAGGAGAGAATAAGAGCTGATTGCGTAAGAGGTCTGGCAGATTGCCATGAGCTCAGTCAGGTGCGCACCCTTGAGAGGTAGCTGCGTTCCATTGCATTTCTAAAGAAAAAGGAATTCTCCGGTTGAAACATTATTGAAGATTTATGTTAAAAGCATCCTAAAGATTGATTCTATACATCGTTTGACATGTTTCTACAAACTGTAATGGAATTTTTTGACTTTTCGTCTGGCCTGCGCATCGTGAATTTGGATTTGTGAACTAAACACGCGAACAAAAGGGAGGTATTTGGACATAAATTATGGACTTTATCGAACAAAACAAACATTTATTGTGGAACTGGGATTCCTGGGAGTGCGTTCTGATGAAGATCATCAAAGGTAAGTGAATATTTATAATGCTATTTCTGACTTCTGTTGACTCCACAACATGGCGGGTATCTGTATGGCTTGTTTTGGTCTCTGAGCGCTGTACTCAGATTATTGCATGGTGTGTTTTTTCCGTAAAGCTTTTTTGAAATCTGACAAAGCAGTTGCATTAAGAAGTATATCTAAAGTTCCATCCATAACACTTGTATCTTTTATCAATGTTTATTATGAGTATTTCAGTAAATTGATGTGGCTCTCTGCAAAATCACTGGATGTTTTGGAAGCAAAACATTACTGAACATAACGCGCCAATGTAAACTGAGATTTTTGGATATAAATATGAACTTTATCGAACAAAACATACATGTATTGTGTAAATTGAAATCCTATGAGTGTCATCTGATGAAGATCATCAAAGGTTAGTGATTAATTTTATCTCTATTTCTGCTTTTTGTGACTCTTTGGCTGGAAAAATGACTGTGTTTTTCTGTGACTAGGTGCTGACCTAACATAATCACATGTTATGCTTTCGTCGTAAAGACTTTTTGAAATCGGACACTGTGGTGGGATTAGCAACAAGTTTATCTTTAAAATGGTGTAAAATACTTGTATGTTTGAGGAATTTTAATTATGAGATTTCTGTATTCATTTGGCGCCCTGCACTTTCACTGGCTGTTGTCATATTGATCCTGTTAACGGGATCTCAGCTGTAAGAAGTTTTAAGCATTGTCATGGACTTAAAACATACAATTTTGTTGTTTTTTCTGTTTAAAAAAGTGTGACTTTAAGAGTGAAAGCCTTTTTACATTTATCTGCTTCAATGGTAGGCCTACTATTAGCTTAGTTGCACAGTACAGCTTGGGTTGGCCTGACTGTGAAAGACCACTATGGGATGTATAATTTTAGGTAATTCAGAGTGTACGTCGTTGTTTCCCATAGAATTTTTCACCTCGGGCGCCTTTCCTTCGCTGGGCGTTTTGTAAATGTGAGGGTACCCACTTCCCCAGGCACTACTACACACATCACTGAATGCCATGACTATGAAGATGGTATATTCTGAATCAGGGGTGGATGGAGAACAACCCACACCTTTTTTTGTGTGAAAAATAAATACGATTTCTGATTTCAATCTTCAATAGCTCTTACACAACGCGTGCCATGACTATGAAAATGATTAATTCTGAATCAGGGGAGGAAGGACACAAATCCACAGTTTTTTTGTTGTGTTGACTCTTTTATTTTATTCTGATTTCAATCTTCAATAGCTCTTACACACAGCATGTCATGACTATGAACATGATATATTCTGAATCAGGGGATGATGGTGAAAAATCCACAGGTTTTTTCATGAAAATGTAGAAGAATAAAACCTTTTAAGCTTTCAATCTTCAATAGCTTTTTTTGTATAAATGTTTATATTTTTCTTGTGGGGGGCTTTCAATCTTCAATAGCTATTATACAAAGTGTACCTTGACTATGAAAATGATACTGTACTTAATGGCTCTGTCCTTATTGAGCTGCTGGGATTCTGCCTATTGGACATCCATCACTTCAGCTTGACAACAGTGTAGTAGGCTTCTCCACATCGCAAAATAATTTGTTAAAAGGTATGTCCTTTGTGAAAATACTACCCAAGGCCAGGTTATGACCCCAGTCACAAGATCCAGGGCCTTTTGTTCTAAAGCAAACAGATCACGACCATTTCGAATCCCACCGTACCTTCTCCACTATGCAATCTGGTTTCCGAGCTGGTCATGGGTGCACCTCTGCTACGCTCAAGGCCCTAAACGATATCATAACCGCCATCGATAAAAGACAGTACTGTGCAGCCGTCTTCATCGACCTGGCCAAGGCTTTCGACTCTGTCAATCACCACATTCTTATCGGCAGACTCAATAGCCTTGGTTTCTCAAATGACTGCCTCGCCTGGTTCACCAACTACTTCTCAGATAGAGTTCAGTGTGTCAAATTGGAGGGCCTGTTGTCCGGACCTCTGGCAGTCTCTATGGGGGTGCCACAGGGTTCAATTCTCGGGCCAACTTTTTTCTCTGTATATATATCAATGACGTCGCTCTTGCTGCTGATGATTCTCTGACCCACCTCTACGCAGACGACACCAGTCTGTATACATCTGGCCCTTCTTTGGACACTGTGCTAACAAACCTCCAAACGAGCTTCAACGCCATACAACACTCCTTCCGTGGCCTCCAACTGCTCTTAAATGCTAATAAAACTAAGTGCATGCTCTTCAGCCGATTGCTGCCCGCACCCTTCTGCCCGACTAGCATCACTACTCTGGACGGTGCTGACCTAGAATATTTGGATAACTACAAATACCTAGGTGTCTAGTTAGACTGTAAACTCTCCTTCCAGACTCACATTAAGCATCTCCAATCCAAAATTAAATCTAGAATCGGCTTCCTATTTCGCAACAAAGCCTCCTTCACTCATGCTGCCAAACATACCCTCGTAAAACTGACTATCCGACCAATCCTTGACTTCGGTGATGTCATTTACAAATTAGCCCCCAACACTCTACTCAGCAAACTGGATGTGGTCTATCACAGTGCCATCCGTTTTGTCACCAAAGCCCCATATACTACCCACCACTGCGACCTGTATACTCTCGTTGGCTGGCCCTCACTACATATCCGTCGCCAAACCCACTGGCTCCAAGTCTTTACTAGGTAAAGCCTCACCTTATCTCAGCTCACTGGTCACCATAGCAACACCCACCCGTAGCACGTGCTGCAGCAGGTATATTGCACTGGTCATCCCCAAAGCCAACACTTACTTTGGCCGCCTTTCCTTCCAGTTCTCTGCTGCCAATGACTGGAACGAATTGCAAAAATCTCTGAAGTTTGGAATCTGTACCCTTCCTCTACACATAGCTAATGGAGTGTAGTGCACCTGGGGAACACACGCATTCAAGCACGCACACACACACACACACACAGTTTACTGTATTTATACTTAGGATATCACTTTCCAACAGTAAAAGTTCAAAAAGCACTGGCGGATGTCTTAAGTCTGAAAAAGACAATTTTAGAACAAAAACAAAGATGAAGATTGAAACAAAACAAATCGGTGGATTTTTCTCTATCCTCCCGTGATTCAGAATATATGCTTGTCATAGTCATTGCTCGCTTTGTGTAAGAGCTATTGAAGATTGAAAGGAATAAACATAAAAATTAAATACAAAACTGTATTTTCTCCACCCTCCCGATTCAGAATATATCATTTTCCTAGTCATTGCCCGCTTTGTGTGAGGGCTTTTGAAGATTGAAAGCCGTGGAATTTTCTCCACCCTCCCGATTCAGAATATATCATCTTCATAGGCATGGCTTGCTTGGTTCAATAGCTAATGTCGAGAGAAGCCGAACATCCAGTATAAAACTCATTTTACCTAGGTCAAGCAAGTTTGCTTAGCGGTCCTTGTTCGCGCTTAACTTTTTAACCAAAATTATTCCGATTGCGACTTAAGTTATATTCGCAAGCCTTAGATATATAGCTCAAACGTTTAAATGTCTAATACTATATTGTAGATTAACACATTTGAAGTTACACTCAGTCATTTAATTAGCAATTTCTGCTTCCTACACCCGGAAGTTTAAAAAAAAAAGCAACATACTGCATCAGAGAAAAATATACAAAATATTTTGGGGGGAACAAATATTTAATATTGAACAAAATGTAATATTTACAAAATTATGCTGATAGACATTTAGGACAGGGAATAACTGCATACCATACTCATTAATTTAAATGCGGTAGGTCTATAGCCTGCAGATTTTCTCCTTTCCACTAGTGGAATGGGTGTCTTCACTCTTCTCAAAATGAATTAATCACGTGATATATGCCCCCGCCCCCACGAACGCTGGTCCAGGGTTATATGTCTGGCCGTGTCAGCAAATCTTTTCTATACAATTTGATAAAGGGTTGAAAGCAGCACACATTAAAAAGAAACAGCGCAAGCCTAAATTCCCTTTAAGAAAGACCCTCTCTCGAGCTGGGTTTATAAAATTTCATTTTTATTCATGTTACATAGCTGATACATTGGGCATTTCCACGAGGCTTTTGGGAACTACAATCGATGATTAGCAAAAACATAGTGGTCCAAATCTCTAATGACAATCACTGGACTAACCACACACCCTTGTTAATTAACATGTGCACAAACCTGCATTGAAAAGTACTAAATTGGACATTTGGACTTGGTGTGTATAGAGCATTGGTTCCCATTCCAGTGTACTATTAAATTACATGCATGTAGGAGTATTTCTTTTTGTTTTGGTCTTCAGAAAGCCCCCACCTCTTCTCTTCAACCAGACATGCTTTATTGTAAATGTCATAACCAGGGGGGAGCGAGGAAAAACGGTCAGAACCAATGGAAATCACCTGGCTGCGATACTTGGTGCCAGCTCATTGACTGGCCCTCCCTGCAGCAAGGAACAATTACACTTGTTCACATTGGACGTCAGCAGCTGTACCATACAAGATAACCGTGTTGAGGACGTCAGCAGCTGTAACCATACAAGATAACCGTGTGGAGGACGTCAGCAGCTGTAACCATACAAGATAACCGTGTGGAGGACGTCAGCAGCTGTAACCATACAAGATAACCGTGTGGAGGACGTCAGCAGCTGTAACCATACAAGATAACCGTGTGGGGGACGTCAGCAGCTGTAACCATACAAGATAACCGTGTTGAGGACGTCAGCAGCTGTAACCATACAAGATAACCGTGTGGAGGACGTCAGCAGCTGTAACCATACAAGATAACCGTGTGGGGACGTCAGCAGCTGTAACCATACAAGATAACCGTGTGGGGGACGTCAGCAGCTGTAACCATACAAGATAACCGTGTGGAGGACGTCAGCAGCTGTAACCATACAAGATAACCGTGTGGAGAAATAGAGAACAAGCCTATGGAGGGTGAGGTGAACAATTCATCGAATTTGTTTAACACCCCTGTTCTAACAACATCTTAACTCCCCTTGTGTTTTGATGGGACTAAGATTCTGTAGCTCAGCAAAAAGCCCTAGAATGTCTTATTTTTTCCTCTAATTTGGACTAAAACATTGATAAAAAGAAGCTATTAATACTTTTCTAACAGGAGAAACTGCACGTATGGAAGGTCAGGACAAACAAACCAAGGAATGGAGGTTTCATTCCCTCCCTCAATCAATATTTTTCTTTCTTTTATTTGCACAAAACCTGCAGTGTGAAAAGTCAAATTATTTTGGAATTTCCACATGCAGCTTTTGTTCAGTAATGGGTTTCATTGCTAAAAGACTTTAAGTGGAGCAATAAAGGAATGGAGATGTGTAAAAAGGTTCTTTTTTTTTTTGGAGAGATGACCCTGTGTGAGTTTCAGTTCTCGTTCTCTCCGGCTTCGCCGGCTTCTCCAGCTTCTCCAGCCTCGCCTTCCTCAGGCGCGTTATCGGATGTCCATAACTGGAGAGAGACACATTGACATTAAACACCTCTATACACCCACCATCTTAGTTTACTTCCTCTACTAACAACTCATTACCCACGCAGACAGTCTTCCTCCAACTATACATTATCATTATTGTAGAGTCTTGATTTTTAACAAAATTAAACTTGTAACAGTCTAAGCATTGTTTGACTAAAATGAGGAACATGGGGAGAGCAGAGAGGGAAGGGTACTAACTGTCAGGTTGTCTCTGAGCAGCTGCATGATGAGTGTGCTGTCTTTGTATGACTCCTCGTTCAGTTTGTCCAGCTCTGCAATGGCGTCATCAAATGCCTGGAGACACAAAACGCACACTTATTACACGGCAAGCTTAAATGAAGAATCGCTGTACAAAATCCAAGCTACCATCAAGTAAACCCCCTGCTTGTCCAGCACAGATATAAAGCCATGTACTTAAGATCTCCCATTGTAATAACTTTCCCAGAAGAAACATATTACTATCCACCCATTCACATACTTGATATCAATTCAATCAAACACAACACTTAACATTTCCTTTCATTTGTTCTGACATGGAACAAGCAGATAACATCTGAAACAAAGTCCCCATACCTAAAGCAAACAGGGGAGAGGCACAGGACTGACCTGTTTGGCCAGTGAGCAGGCTTTCTCTGGAGAGTTGAGGATCTCATAGAAGAAGACTGAGAAGTTGAGGGCCAGGCCCAGGCGGATGGGATGCGTGGGGTCCATCTCCTTCTTGCTGATGTCAAACGCCTGCTGGTACGCCTCCTGAGAGTGCTCTATGGTTGCTGGGGGAGCAAAAAGATCAGAATGGACTTTATTGGAGGAAATGATACAGTATGGCATCCTACCTGCAATCAAGTGTAACAATGACAGAAGCCTGATAACCTCGTTAGCTAAATTCACTCTGTAGTGATTAAGATGCATGAGAGAGGACTTTGACAGCTAGTGGCTGCTAGGTTGAAGACTACAAATGCAGTATTGGACGATTCTGACTGGGGTACATTCTTAGCAATAAGCAACTCGCAGTCGAGCGGCACATTTATTTCCTTTTTCCTGGACCCATTTGAATTGCACATGCTAATAACAAGCTAAAATAGGGCATAGAGCTCTCTTTAGTGTGTGTCACACAATGGGTACAAGTGGGAGTCTCAGAGGCCAATAAAGTCAGTCAGTAAAACCTGCTTAGATGTCATTCCCCCCCAAAAATTATTTTATTCTGTATATTTAAAAAAATATATATATTTTTTTTGTACTGATATCAATCTTGAGTATCACTTGGCTACGCTTAAAATGTAGGACTATTGCTTGAAAATAGCAACATGGCAAAAACCTTTGCCGCATTCAGTTCAAGGGCCCATTTCATTGCAATCTCACCTGTTTTGTCATTCCCAGAGGCAACTTCGGCAAGGTATCTATAGTAGTCGCCCTTCATCTTAAGATAGAAGACTTTGCTTTCAGCATTTGTGGAGTTCTCAATTAAATATTTATTCAGCAGTTCCTGTGGGAAGGAAACACAGATTCATAATTTTCTCACACTGCATAAACCTTCCATTTGACAATCAATGTTTCCTTTCAAAGTTGTGTTTGTGTAATTGAAATACTGTTAACCCCATTTCAAAATCTTCTTTAGCCAGTCAGTAGGTTTGAAGAAAGGTTGCTTATGATTGGCTGAGACAACATCCACCCAAACATGACCATGCGAGTGGAGTTCATCATATCCAGAGTTCCTAACCAAAACCCTCCCACACCAGTGGTAGGCAGATAAGTGAAGTCACAAACAGCAACTAGCCTCAATCTTTCCATTACAACTGAGATGAAACCAACAACAACTGGATTAGCAGCAGCATTAGTGGTTGTACTGGACCAAGGTGGTGTATCAATGAGGACCACAGGATTCAAAGTTAAATATAAACAATTCGATAAAAATGTGGTTGAAAAATCCTGACCAGGCTAGCTGCGTCACGTGATCATGAACAAGCAGGTATATATAATGACAACATGTGATGTCCATGCAGCGATGTGCCCACACAAGGGCAGGCAGACATATGTAACTGCTGTGGTCACACCGAGTGGAGTGGACAGCCTGGACACCTCTACATCATTAATCAAGCCCGTTCTGTCCCCATCAAGAGCCTAGCTGTGCATATGGGCACGCAGCAGTGGGTCAAGTACAAGCAGGGGAGGGAGCCAGCATGTTGCACTGCGTCAAGTCATTCCAACTTGTCCACAATGAGGCCATCCCTACTGCGGGTTCCAGACCATCTTTTGCCCTAGATTCATCCATGCTTCTTTCGTACCAACGTCCCTCACTGCTCTGTCTTAGTGGCACAGCGACTCTCAGAAGCAAAACCAACGGCTGAATGCACGTAGTAGTATAAGCTGCATCTTCGATAGCACTCACAGGGTCTCCAAAGCACATGCACCAATATTTAAACCCCACAGCAGCAGAAACTCCACTAAATTCCCAATCTGGCCCTCAAACCATCATGGTGACCTAATAATCCCCAGTTTACAATTGGCTCATTCATCCCCCTCCTCTCCCCTGTAACTACTCCCCAGGTCGTTGCTGCAAATGAGAACGCGTTCTCAGTCAACTTACCTGGTAAAATAACGGTAAAATAAAAATAAAAATTTTTTTTTTTACTGCAGACCAGTTCCTATGCAACGCAATAAATAGACTGAAGAGGGTACAGGTAAGACGGTAGGTGCCACACACACGCCATGTGTGATTCAATCCGGTGCATGTTTCCTTCTGTAAGAGAAAACTATCAGCTCCTGACATTGAGTTCTGGAATGCTAAATCCCCAGTTAGCTAGGGTGAAGGAGCCTAACCATCCAGTGGCCAACTCATAAGGATCTAGAAGGGCCGGATTGCTGCCTGATTACAGCTTTACTGCTAATCTGTGTCAGTGAGACCAAGTGTTTAAGGTCACCGTAACTGGTTTCAAATACCAGATTAAACAAGTTCACCACAGATGAGGCTGTCCACCCAGCCCAGCCACCACTTACTCCAACCACTCCCACCCGGCCCAACT
This sequence comes from Salvelinus fontinalis, assembly GCF_029448725.1. NCBI lineage: Eukaryota > Metazoa > Chordata > Actinopteri > Salmoniformes > Salmonidae > Salvelinus > Salvelinus fontinalis. The sequence goes on along the minus strand of NC_074679.1, from coordinate 14,387,645 downwards.
CCAACCACTCCCACTCGGCCTACTTACAGACAGATTAGTCGAGACGATACACGGCACGCTCAAATGTCAAGCATTCCTTCCCATACGTCGCCCTGGCTGCAAACGAGTGGAGGGGAAGCAGCTTGGATTTTCACAATGTGTTCAGTTTCTCTCAGACCACAGAGTAGTCTATTAAAAAGGTACCAAACGGAAGGAAACGGGGATGAATTACCTGAACATGTCCAATAAGAAATGCTTGTTCTCGGTTTTCGTTGTAAAACGTTTTGCTACGGTGTGCCTTAATGGATAGGACCCAGGCAAGAGCACAGTTCTACATAAAACCCAGTGCCCCATCTCCCATGTGTGGTCATGATATAGGCATAGGCCTACCAAGAGCTGGTGGCAAAATTCTCCAGGGTTTGACTAATTGCATTATTGCACTCCTCAAACCAATGGATTGCAATTTGCGGCTGTGCTCTTCTGTTGGAGGTGAGTGTATCGTGAACATCCGGATAAGCATATTTGTGTGTGATTCTGTCAAGACTACTATGTGAATCTGGCTGGGTTTTCAATTATCTTCACGAAAATGTGGGCCATCGCCATGACAACCTAAATGGTTTGACTTTGAAAAATGTGTCTTGCCAAGGTTATATCCACAGGCGAAGAGACGACCAGCCTTGATGGTTTTGTAATTGGGCCCTGTTTGGTCTTACCTATGGCTGAAACTGGAGCGCTGAAAACAGCCTGCGCCATTCTCTGCACTATTCTCAGTCAACATTGCTAAATCAACAATAAATAAACAGATTCTGACCACGATCGCCTGTAGTCGCATACAAACTACAGTTGCCAACAGATTGAGGCGGTTATTGGGGGCAACTATCGAATTGCGACTACTCAGTGCTAGTACTATAAAGTATGACTAGGCCAGGGGTTTCGTTAGGAAAATGTGGCACCGGACAATTGACCCTATGTCAATCTATCCCCCATTGTAGAAAGGTACCTATTCTATTGGTCAGCTTGTCGTTCTGTGCAAGAAAGAAACAGCCTATTCCAAACAGACTCTAGGACAATAGATCCCAAATGCATACAACCAGTACATCAAAATAACTTTAAAAACAATACTATTTACCAAGAGAGTTTCTATATTTTTCGTAGCTGTCCATTTACCACCACAAACCAATGCTGGCACTAAGACCGCACTCAACGAGAGGTGGTAGGCATGATCACCAATGATGACAGCCTATAGGGAGGTCGTCAGAGACCTGGCAGTGTGGTGCCAGGACAACAACCTCTCCCTCAACGTCAGCAAGACAAAAGAGCTGGAAACGGAGGGCCGAGCATGCCCCCATTCACGTCGACGGGGCTGTAGTGGAGCGAGTCGAGACCTTCAAGTTCCTCTGTGTCCCCACATCACTAAGGATCTACCATGGTCCACACATACCACCAGTCGTGAGGAGTGCACAACCACGCCTCTTTCCCTCAGGAGGCTGAAAAGATTTGGTATGGGCCCTCAGATCCTCTAAAAGTGAATACAGCTGAACCCCTTTTATGTAGTCAAGTTATTACTGTGTATCTATTACATGTTTTACTTCATTATTTAACTATTGTCTTTCTCTCTCTCCATTGATGGGAAATTAGAATTTCACCATTTGTCCACACCTGTTGTTTTAGCATGTGACAAATAAAATGTTATTTGGATTTAAGAAAGTTGATTTGAAGCAAGACATGCCTCGTAATATGAAGTAAAAAGTTAAGGTTGCACACAATTAAGTACATGTTTTCAAAATGCATACTGCCTCCAGCTTACAATGCAAAGTGGTGTGTGACACGCCTACCGTTGCCTAAGCACTTGAATGCCGAATGGGAAGCGCACTTCAATTACCAGTTGAGAAATAGTATTTCTTAAATCGTGGCCTTAAACTGATTTTAAACCCAAGATTGCATTCAGAATTTTTTGCGCAATGATTGGGCATATAAAAGCACATTTCACTCCAGCAGCAACAGGAGTTGTGGCAGCGGCACTCGCTTGTCTGACAGATTTTACACTCAAACTAGGCTCTGTATCTGTCTGCTGTGAGGTAAATAAGAATCATAATGACTAACGAAAATATGCACAATCATTTTAATTTCACTAAATTATGCAAAGGTAACCTATAGACCGATAAGCATGACCGGTCTAATGCATTTCCATCGAATAGACTAAAAAGTATTAATTTTGCAATGGGATTTATTTATTCTACCTCCCGATGCCAATTTATTGGCTTAACATTTATTCATTTTTGTCCAAAAGCCAGCGGCTTACGGAAAGCCTGGTTAGGGTTGGACGATATGGTTTAAGTCATATCACTATTATTTTAAACTTATGGGCAATTCACATATATAAATATACACATACAGTACCAGTCAAAAGTAGAAACATACCTACTCATTCAAGGGTTTTTATTTTTACTATTTTCTACATTGTACAATAGTGAAGACATCAAAGACGACTTCAAAACTATGAAAGAACACACATGGAATCATGTAGTAACCAAAAGTGTTAGAAAATTTTCATTTGTGTATTTGACATTCTTCAAAGTAGCCACCCTTTGCCTTGATGACAGCTTTCACACCTTTGGCATTCTCTCAACCAGCTTCACCTGGAATGCTTTTCCAACAGTCTTGAAGGAGTTCCCACATATGCTAAGCACTTGTTGGCTGCTTTTCCTTCACTCTGCGGTATGTATGTATGTATGTATGTATGTATGTATGTATGTATGTATGTATGTATGTATGTATGTATGTATGTATGAATACACTTTTAAAAATGTCCTCTAAATAACCTTTGTTATACAATTAAAGGTCAAATACACTGCATTTCAAACAGTCAGAAATAAATCAAATGAACTCATGCTCGTGAAATTATACCAAAGCTAAATATAAGCCTCCCACAACCATAAGACCCACTAATAAGGTAATTATTTTTGCAAAATAATTTAAGGTGCTTTTTTGCAATAATCACTGTCTATGAAAATGCCCTTGTTACAAATTGAACCAGAACCATGCATAATGCACATTCACTAATGACAAACTTCTTTAAGCAGGCGTTATAGAAAATTAACACAGGTCTCAAACAATTTCTCAAGCACAAGCCCACATGCTAGTGAGTATCCAGCTAATCTTGACAGGAATCTTTATATAGTTCAAGTTTAGCTAACTTGGATCTGTTTGCTAGCTAACAAGGAAGAACAGTAGAAATGTTATGAACACACCCTTCTGTCCGTCTTCAACTGTTTGAACAACACGCTAGCCTGTCCACATGTTGAAATCAAGTGGCCTACCTTATTTCTCAGAATGAGAAAGAGTTGCCAATTCCTTCTATAAATTGTATTTTATGCTTATTGTACATTTATAAAAACACACTAGACAGCTAGTATAACGCCGCGTGACAAACTGAGTATTCATTTTCCAGAATCAATGTTTATTGATACTCCCGTGTCGGTAGTGTCTGCTCTGCTCTCAATGTGAGCAGTTGAGCCATAAAAAGGGTATTGTTAGAAAAGGTAACTTCTCTATTAGAGATAATAAAAGATAGTAAAATAATGTCTCTGATTCTGTTGGACCAAACCTCAAATGCAAATAGCGAGTTTGAAACTGCTTGTCAGAGGAAGAAGTGATCTCTCATCTTTGTTGTGTGAGTGGCAGGGGCTTGGTGGTGTGTGTAAACAGAGAGGAAGAGGTGAAGCCCAATGCATTTCTATTGGCTTATTTTGGAACTAAGCTTGTCGCCTGCCTTCCCGCCTTTGGGACAACTTCTATTTATTTATTTTTTTAAATTAGAGCCGAGACATGTGCATCTCGTCATTATATACAGATCTCAGGTATAAATGGGAAGGTGCACACAGCACCGAAGGAGATGAGACCAAAATGACAACCAATTTGTTTTTTTATAGAATAACATTTCTGCAATCTAGGCATTTGGAATATTGCACAAAAAAATAATTTGAATTAATTTGATATATCACCCAGCCCTAACCCTGGTCTAGGCCAACACAGTGCAAGCAGACAGAGTGGGTAAGGCCACAGCAGAGGGCAGCACAGTGTCTGCATGGCTGTGGGCAGCAGAGCAGAGCGGTTCCACCGTGTCCCTGTCCGGTCTGGCATGATGTCACCTTAGTGGAAAGTGAGTATCATGTTATCCAGTCCTGTCTCTGCCACCAGGCTCACTTCAGCGCAGTGCAGACCAAGCCTGTCAGCTGAAAGTAGACATAGGACTCCTATCCCATAGTGGTTACTTGCATCAGTAGCCAGCCGCTGAGCAGAGGAAACAAGTTGGGGCAAGCGGCATGAAACACCTTCTAGGCTGACTCCACCACGCCCTCAGTCAACATTGGCAAGAGGCTGAGTCAGTCTAGAAGGGTGTGTTTCACACACACACACACACAGACAGTGACGTGTGCAAAGAAGTGGGGTAGCTGTAAGGTGGGGTCTGAAAGCGTGGCCATCTGTACAGTTTACAACATGACTCATACAGGAAAGGAGAGGGCAGTAAATCAACCTGAAGTAAACCAACCATATCCTACAGTTATCTGCTTATCAGTTATGCCTAGCTACATACGTAGGATTATCCATTGTTTGCTTGCTCCCATGTATAGAGAACCACTATGCATATATGCCACCCAATCTCTGTTGGTGTCCATTCAGATTGGTCAAAGTAAATGACATCAACCCAATTAGAATGGCAGCGGCAATGGAATGCAGTTTCGTAGTTTTGAATATCTCCCTGGCTAGACGTTCTAACAGACAATGGATCCTTCGTCACTCTGCTGCCTTCATATAAACTTTTTTTTATTTTTAATAAGTATAGACGTATGACCTTTCATTGTCGTAGCCATAACCTCTAATATGTATAGATAACTGCTGGATTGTGCTCCAGTGTGCTTACAAATGCTGCCCACCTCCCCAAACCACCTCATCCCAGACCTTGTGTCTAAGGTCAGACGCTCAGGGAAATGCTCAACCTCCCAGCTAAGCCGCCACAGAGATCCTCACTTAATCCACCATCAACACCAGATAGAAATAACGGACAGAGCTATTCACTTGTAAAGCATTGGATTTAACTGAAAACAATTGTCCCAAAGGAAACAATAACAGATGTAGAAAGTTGTTAGTAGAAAGTCCAGTCAATGAAAGTCAAGTAATTTGACTGAAAGCCAATTAAAAATATATTTTCCTGCATATTTCATGTTTAATCAACCACAGAGCGCCATAGCAATTTGGAGCATCAAATGGGTAACTAGCTAGGTTAGTGGGGTTGAGAGACGTAGCCTTTTGAGCAAACTGGCTATGAACTTCTTCACTTGGCTAGCTTCATTACAACTCATGTGTCAGATGAGACCGATTATGAAAACAGGACACACTCCTCGTTTCAGGCCTGTAACAGCACGGCTCTCGAACAGCCACCACTGGTGTTCTGCCAGAGCCTACCTCTCAGATTCTGACACACCTTGCTTTGCAGACACACTGGATTGTGACCTCTGTCAGTATGCTCCGTCACGTGGTTAAATCCCATTGTTCATTGTGACAGAATCCCAACAGGAAGGAACCGGGGTAATGGGGTGAAAATACAATACTTCCTTCTCATCACGAGGCCAGGGGAGATCCCCTTTTTAGTCCGGAAGAACTCATTGAGGTAGCCTGGGCCATGATATTTGACCCATATTGCATTGAAACAATTTAATGTTAGTCTCTATTTTACAGTAATAGAAAAGGGATGTGTGGTGTGCTAAATGTTTCAAAATAAATTAATGGTTGGAACTTGGAAGCACTCACTGCTGATAATGAGACCAGAGTTGGGGTCACTTCCATTCAGGAATTAAAAAGTCCAAAGAAAAACAATTGCCTACATGGGCAATTCTACCTGAATTGAGAGATTTAAACCCAATCATGGTAGACTGGTCAAAAATGAGAGAGGAAAAAGTTGAATAGCTACGCTTTTGTGAAGAAATGGACATCTTTCATCATACAGAATGTATTGTTCACTGTTCAGAGAAGGCATTGCTCTTCATTTAAAAAGACTCCCTTTTCTAAAGGCACATTTATCCAGACATCATAGAGACAAGATTCCTGTAGCACTAGGTCTGGGTGAATTACTGATGCCTCGTGCTTTGCACTGATGCACTCAAATATGCCCCTGGAGGAGCATGAGGTGTGCAGTCGGAAGACCAACAACAAAACACTTTCCAGACCTAGAGACATGACTAATCAACTCCCTACAATATGGACTAGAATTACTGAAATTGTATTTCAAATTAGCTATATGTTTGTTGTCCATGTAATTACTTTTCATCCAAATTAATTGCCCCATATAATGATACAATACAAATCTGACCAATTGTCTGACCAGTGACCACACTTTCCCAGTAGCAAGCTGTGAGAAGCAGTGAGAGGGAGAAACAGGTGTATTCAATATCCCGGGTCAGGGTTTCAAACGTTTTTTTTTACCAGATAAGTTGACAGACATTTCCATTTACAGCAACAACCTGGGGAATAGTTACAGGGGTGAGGAGGGGGGTGAAAGAGCCAATTGGAAGCTGGGGATGTTTAGATGGCCATGATGGTATGAGGGTCAGATTGGGAATTTAGCCAGAACACCGAGGTTAACACCCTTAATTATTATTTGAATCAGCTGTATAGTGCTTGGGCAAAAAACAAACATGCACCCTGGGGGGCAGCACCGTGTCTTAGGCTACCATACATTAAAACCCACGCCCATTTTATACAGTCAACATTTCCATTCAAATGATTTCTACTAGTACTACATACCAGTACGTCGTTGCAGATATCTCTCAGCTCGCCCTCCACCTTCTCCCGGTATTCGTTGACCATTGCGAGCTTCTTGTCGCTTCCCTCCGTCTTCTGTCCGATGCTGGAGATCACCCTCCATGCCGACCGCCGTGCTCCGACCACGTTCTTGTATGCGACAGATAGCAGGTTCCTCTCCTCGTTTGACAGCTCGCCCCCCTGTTCCGTTACCTCCTTCATCGAGGCGGCCATGTCATCGTAGCGCTCGGCTTGCTCCGCCAACTTGGCCTTCTGAATAAGCTCCGCTTTATCCATAGTTTTTTATTCTTTAGTGTGTAACCTTAGCTTGATTCGTCACGGAAGAGTTAAAAACAATAGGAGTCCAGGAATGCAAGAGGGACTTGAAGATGGCGCTAAACGATAGAGAGTAGCGGATGCTGCGTAGTATTCCACCAAAAACCTGCAAATGTAAAACAGAAGGTTTATGTCAGTCACTAAGTCATTTTATTATAAAAGACAGAATGTGACCAGAATGTACTGTACCTAGAACCAACATATTAAACACTACAGCTTTTAGAAAATAACCAGATACAGTAGTAATCCATCTCGCAGAGGTTACACGCGCTGGCAACATACAGATGGTGTGTGCGCGTCCTGCGTGCGTTGACGTGGTATCTGTCAAAATCGATGGGTCGCTAACTAGTGAAAACGTAACCAGCTAACGCAGAAAGACTCCATGTACTTAGCGTTCTAGTTATCTATAAACTAACCAGTGGTCACGGTTGCTGACTAACGTTAGTCTTACACTAGAGATAATCAGTTAACAAGCTAACTTACATCCCTGCTAGGTGGACATTTATTTACCACAAAAACGATGCATCGGTCTTGCTACGGCCAAACAAGTCAGCGGAGTATATTAACCAACAACTAGCCATATAATTAACGTTAGTTAACCACCTACGGTAACGTTAGCACCCATATTTAACGTTAGTGTAGCTAAAAGCTACTGTAGCTAGCTACTAGCGTTGGGCCACTCCTTTCATTGAGAATGGATTGCTACAAAATAACATTACCATGCCATAAGCTTGACTACAACAGAACAATAATTTACAAATAGCAAACAAAAAATATTTTGAACTGATTTCTGAATATTCTAACCTCCTAAGGTCCCGATTTGTTCCTCCGAATTGATCCGCTGTGAGATTGGTATGAAGCAGAGCGAAAAACAGCAGCCGTGAAATTCAACCAGACGTGCTAGATGGAGCGGGTCTATGTGAGAATGATTCTCCAATCGCAAATAGACTTTGCTTCCTGTCAACAATGATTGCTAGTAATATTAGCCAGTAGCTATTTTGCGCGGGGAAAGGGGGAGGGAGTTCAGAAATGGGTTCGACTGGCGTGTAGGCTGCGGCTGGGGCCACGGGGTTTCCTCCAATTAGAGCAAGGGAGAAGACGTCACCATTGCCATGGTTATCCTCCATTCCTACCCGCTTTCACAAGTTCTAGCAGCATCAGGGAGGCCCGAGGCGGGCGTGGCACCCACTCATTATAGTGACCGAGATATTCCTATTTTCTCCTCTTGATACCCCTTTCCTTTTCCTAAACTTTGCTATTGTGGGTGATCAGCCATCCAACCTTGACCAGATGACCTCTGCTTAGTGCTCACTTTAAGAATATTTTCACTACACAGAACACATTATCCTGGTGATAGGGCACACAGACAGCATATAGCCAGTTTTATTAAATTCTTTGTTACATAGGCCATAGTATATCAAATATTAATTTGCCTTTAACAATAATGTTTGTACCATGTTTTGTGCTGCTACCATGTTGTGTTGCCACCATGTTGTTGTCATGTTGTGTTGCTGCATTGCTATGTTGTTGTCTTAGGTCTATCTTTATGTAGTGTTGTGTTGTCTCGCTTGTTGTGATGTGTGTTTTGTCCTATATTTATATATATCTTTTTATTTTATTTGTAATCCCCGTCCCCGCAGGAGGCCATTTGCCTTTTGGTAGGCCGTCATTGTAAATAAGAATTTGTTCTTAACTGACTTGTCTAGTTAAATAAAGGTTAAATAAAAATAAATAAAATTAACTCCATATTTCATTTCACCCATGGGGAAATGTCCCTGAATCTTGATGGTGATAATTTTTATTCCTTGGATGATCAACTGGCTGGGTCCTCGGCAACCCTTGTGTTCATGTTGTATCCCAGCTATGACACATTGTAGCCCCTAGGTGAAAAGAAGACATCTGCATCATAATTTGCGGTGATTGCGTAATACTATGTGGCTTGGTTTGTAAAAATAGCATCACAATTGCAAAAGAGGTCTGCCGATGGGCAAGCAGGGCTCAGCGCCCTAACTCCCTCTTATCTCTGGGGTCACATCTCTAGGTCACATGGGAGATCCACCTGTCTCCTCAAGTCCTACATCTAGATGCATTCTGATAGCAGATGTCCACAGCTGGATATGCTATTGATAAATATTTCACCCGAGACCAGCTGAACAGGGGGTGTAATCGGGAGAATCCTTTTTCAAATTCAGACCTCATCCTGTGATTTATATTGATCGTATGTTCTTTCCGGGAGGTCGGAGATCAACTGATATTCTCTCCATCTAAAGTTTATCTTCAAAACTAATTCCCTCGCTGTGTACTCAGAAATATAATCAGAATTAGTTTTCCATTGCGACTACTTTCAGCAGCCATTGTGTTTGTCTCCGTTGAGTCTGTCTGCCCTGTGGTTTTATTGTCAGATAATTGGCAGGATGCATTAGCTGGACTGAAAGGCTCACAGTCTCTCAGGAGGGTACTGAATGCTCTCACACAGCGTCATGGGAACAGCTCTACAGTGGAAAAGAGAGCATCAAAGCCATGTCCGTTCATCATAAAACCTGTGAATTTGTTGACTTTAAAGGGGCAGTGCAGTCAGAGCTAATATTCTCTCTATCTTACAAGCAAAAATTAAACCATGAAGCACCAGTGACTCAGTCAATAAAAAAGTGGTCAGATGAAGCAGATGCTAAGCTACAGGACTGTTTTGCTAGCACAGACTGGAACATGTTCCGGGATTCTTCCTATGACATTGAGGAGCACACCACGTCAGTCATTGGCTTCATCAAAAAGTGAAATCGATGACGTCGTCCCCACAGCGACGATACATACATAACCCATACAGAAGCCATGGATTACAGGCAACATCCGCACTGAGCTAAAGGCTAGAGCTGCCGCTTTCAAGGAGCGGGACTACAGGACCAAGATCGAATCGTACTACACCGGCTCCAACGCTTGTCAGATGTGGCAGGGCTTGCAAACCATTACAGACTACAAAGGGAATCACAGCCGAGAGCTGCCCAGTGACACGAGCCTACCAGACGAGCTAAACTACTTCTATGCTCGCTTCGAGGCAAATAACACTGAAACGTGCATGAGCACAGGAGCTGTTCCAGACAAACTGTGTGATCACGCTCTCCGCAGCCAATGTGAGTAAGAACTTTAAAATGGTCAACATTCACAAGGCCGCAGGGCCAGACGGATTACCAGGATGTGTACTGTGAGGATGCGCTGACCAACTGTCTTCACTGACATTTTCAACCTCACCCTGTCCGAGTTTGTAATACCAACATGTTTTATGCAGACCACCATAGTCCCTGTGCACAAGAACACTAAGGTAACCTGCCTAAATGACTACCAACCCATAGCACTCACATCTGTAGCCATGAAGTGCTTTGAAAGGCTGGTCAATGCTCACATCAACACCATTATCCCAGAAACCCTAGACCCACTCCAATTTGCATATCACACTAACAGATCCATTTGCACTCCACACTGCCCTTTCACACCTGGACAAAAGGAACACCTATGTGAGAATGCTATTCATTGACTACAGCTCAGTGTTCAACACCATAGTGCCCTCAAAGCTCGTCAATAAGCTAAGGACCCTGGGACTAAACACCTCCCTCTGCAACTGGATCCTGGACTTCCTGACGGGCCGCCCCCAGGTGGTAAGGGTAGGTAACAACACTTCCGCCACGCTGATCCTCAACACAGGGGCCCCTCAGGGGTGAATGCTCAGTCCCCTCCTGTACTCCCTGTTCACTCATGACTGCACGGCCAGGCACAACTACAACGCCATCATTAAGTTTGCCGATGACACAACAGTGGTAGGCCTGATCACCGACAATGACGAGACAGTCTACAGGGAGGCGGCCAGACCTGTCCATGTGGTGCCAGGACAACAACCTCTCCCTCAACATGATCAAGACAAAGGAGATGATTGTGGACTACAGGAAAAGTAGGACCGAGCATGCCCCCATTCTCATCAACGGGGCTGTAGCTGAGCAGGTTGAGAGCTTCAAGTTCCTTGAAGTCCAAATCACCAACAAACGAACATGGACCAAGCACACCAAGACAGTCGTGAAGAGGGCACGACAAAACCTACTCCCTCTAAGGAGACAGAAAAGATTTGGCATGGGTCCTCAGATCCTCAAAAGGTTCTACAGCCAGGCAATCAAGAATATCCTGACTGGTTGCATCACTGCCTGGTATGGCAACTGCTCGGCCTCCGACCGCAAGGCACTACAGAGGGTAATGCGTCTGGCCCAGTACATCACTGGGGCCAAGCTTCCTGCCACCCAGGACCTCTATACCAGGCGGGGTCAGAGGAAGGCCCCAAAAATTGTCTGACTCCTACCACCCTAGTCATAGACTGTTCTCTCCGCTACCGCACGTCTCAGTCCAAGAGGCTTTTAAACAGCTTCTACCCCCAAGCCATAAGACTCCTGAAATCTAATCAAATAGCTACCTGTTTTACACAGCGGCTACTCTCTGTTATTATCTATGCATAGTCACTTTAATAACTCTACCTACATGTACATATTACCTCAATTACCTCGACTAACCGGTGCCCCCACACATTGACTCTGTACCCGTACCCCCTGTATATAGTCTCGCTATTGTTATTTTACTGCTGCTCTTTAACTACTTGTTACTTTTATTTCTTATTCTTATTTGTATTTTTTAAACTGCATTGTTGGTTAGGGTCTTATAAGTAAGCATTTCACTGTAAGGTCTACACCTGTTGAATTCGGCGCATGTGACTAATCAAATTTGATTTAATGAAGCTATTTCCACGCTATGTGTCACGCCCTGACCTTAGTTAGCTATGTTTTCTTTATTATTTTGGTTAGGTCAGGGTGTGACGAGGGTGGGTATGCTTGTTTTGTATTGTCTAGGGTTTTTTGTATGTCTAGGGGTGTTGGTAAGTCTAGGCATATGTATGTCTATGGTGGTCTGAATTGGTTCCCAATCAGAGGCAGCTGTTTATCGTTGTCTCTGATTGGGGATCATATTTAGGTTGCCATTCCCTTCTGGTTTTGTGGGTTCTTGTCTATGTGTAGTTGCCTGTTCAGCACTCTTTGTATAGCGTCACGGTTCGCGGTGTTATTTTGTTAGTTTTGTTCAGTGTTCATTCTTAGATTAAAGAAGAATGTATGCATACCACGCTGCGCCTTGGTCTTCTCCTTTTGACGGCCGTGACACTATGAGGTCGAAATAACACTCTGAAATTGTGAAAATTATGATAATGCCCTTTTAGTGTGAGAGTTTGTGGAAAAAAATGACTGGAATTTTAGACTGTTCAGGTGGGATGGAGTTTTTGACCCACAGCATGACATTTGATTATTCTGACCAATGACCAGTCATTTTTTATTTGCATCTGTATTCTCCAACTTTGAAGGGGTAAGCAGGGTAGACTTTAGAGTCTAGACAATCCTATCCGTCAATCATTGCTGTGTATGTAAGTATATTTAAATTTGTGTCAAAACGCCCACACAATCAGACTGAGCATTTTATTGGCAAAATGAGGCTCAGGGAAATAAATGAAATTATTTTACTGAAATTAACACACACAGTGATTTGACATACAGCAATGATTTAAAAATACAATAAAAAATACTGCAAGGGGGCTTTAAAGTACACTACTGTGATTTTGTTAGACTGAGACAAGTCTTAGATAGATGTTGAAAGTTTTCTGTGTGTCAGTTCTTTCATCATGCTCTACTCAGTCCTGACACTTTCGTTGTGATGGATCCTGCAGCAGTCCCTAGGAATTCAGCAGGTTTGGATGTGCTTGATTGTTAGAGGGAGAATGGTCTATAGGCTATGCATCAGGGTGATTTTTTTTTACAGTGGTCTGACATTTTTACAGTCACCTCACATATGGATAAGTCTAATAAATATATATATAGGTCTGTAATGTCCCCTCACAAGCCCTGTAACTCTAGAACCCCAATGGCTATGACTGAACAAACAAGGAAGGATAGTTGGTATACCTTAATCTCTTTTTGCCTTGAATCTTGACTCATTTCCCTGTAGATTTGTCTTCGCTTCAAGGGGGTTAATCTATCCACTGAATGCAGACTTATTCACAACCTATGTGATATTGCTGAGATATGACAGATTTGAGGATGAGTTCATAGACAGTGTAAGGATTACACTTGAATTTGGGCATTTCTGCCTTTCTGGCCCATTTGAACAAATGGTTATCAAACACCTTTACATTCCACTCTGTGAGGAAGCTACCCAAAGGCCATTGACGGGATAAATAGGAATCAGAGAAGCAGCAGCAATGGTTTCTAAAAGCTTCTTGGCTTAAGCACAAAAAACAGCTTTTTGTGAGGCACAAGGTATGATGGTCAACGGACAATATTCATCTTCAATTTCCCCTTCTTGCATACATTTCCCCTATCCACCCTCAGCACTTAGTGTGACTGCCACCCCGTCTCACCTCCAGTATGTAAAGTAGATCCCAGGCTGCTCAGTAAGTGAACAGGCATGTGTAGGCTTACGTAACTCAGAGTCCCTGGGTCTTGTTTGTCTCTACGGAAACCTACCTGCCCTGCAACAGTTCTACTGACTCTCATTCATTACCAGGCCTGCACAGATAGACGGGACGGATATGAATCCAATAAATGGCTAGGCTTGATTGGACCCTGAAAGTGCTGAGTCATAAATGTCCAAGGTAACTTCCATTATTTAGGCCGCTAGAAGCAGTCAGCCTAATAGGGTCTTAGTCATGGCAACCAGTCTCCAATGGCCTGTCCAAAGTGACAGAGAGAGATGGAGGGAGGCAGAAAGAGAGAGAGCTCTACGATGCCAGGAATATTAAGAGCATCTTTTCAAAAAATCACAATCTTTGGCTTAAGAATGCGCCGTACTGGATGGCCGTCGTTTTGCCAGCTCTGATCCAATTTTGCTATTTTGTGATTCTTTTGCCATTTATTTTTACTATATTTTCACTAAATGTATCCGCTATAATATCTTATAACCGACAAGAACTTTTGAACATCAGATCAGCAGTTACTTACCCCAATTTCGGCTTCAACATTGACTTTTACTCAACTGGCCTGGGCTCTTTATGGTATTGGATCTAACCCTGTATATAGCTTCTTGCTTTCTTGTGTTCTTCTTATTTCTTATTTTTATTTCTCATGTGTTTTTGTTCTAACTTACGTAATTGTTTTGTACTACATTGATATTAATCACTGCATTGTTGGGTTTAACGCTTGCTGTAAGAAATACTCACGGAAAAAAAGGTGTAGATTCACGCATTCAAGAGAACAAAGAAACAGGGCTACGTTCAAGAACACAAGGTGACTAAGAAAATAAATACAGGACCTTACAGTACCCCCCCCCCCCCCGGGGACGAGGTCCGGCAGGCTGGTCCGACACGGTCGTGGACTGACCCGACGTTCTGCTTCGAGGCTGATGTCCAGTGGGTCTGTTCGGGGGTTGTCCCTGAGGACAGGGAGCGGGACGATCTGGAAGGTTACGGGGGAATGCCTGAATCATCTCTGGGTTGAGGATGTCCTGTTCGGGGACCCAGGACCGGCCTTCAGGCCCATAACCTTTCCAGTCCACTAGATTGTGGATGCGACCTCTCAGGCGTTTGGAATCAAGGATGGCCTGAATGGCGTAGGCAGGTTCTCCGCCGATGTCCAACAGCTGGGGCGCACTGCGGGTTGAGACTGGAGGATGAAGAGGACTGTAGGTGACACATGGAAGGACCAGAGACACATGGAAGGACCAGGAGAGTTTATACTGATGGGGTAACTGGAGGTGATACGTGACAGGGTTGATGAGATGGGTTATCTTGAAGGGACCAATGAAGCGAGGACAGAACTTTTTGCAGGGGAGGCGGAGCCGGATAGAGACATCCGGGGTGAAAGAGTGGCGATGGTCGGCAACGTCTGTCGGCAAAGCGTTTCTGGGTATTAGAGGCTTTCCGCATATGCGGGTGAGCGGTCTCCCATACCCGCTCACTACGCCGAAACCAGTCATCGACAGCTGGAACAGTACCAGGCTCCGCCTCCCAGGGAAACATGGGGGTTGGTAACCAAGTACACACTGAAATGGAGTAAGGCGGAGGGATGAATGCATGAGTGAGTTCTGAGCCTATTCAGCCAAGTCCATATACCAACTCCAGTCGTGTGGAGAGGCAGAACATTGTTGGCGGAGGTACTTCCCTATTTCTTGGTTCAGGCGTTCCGTCTGCCCGTTGGTCTGGGTTTGGTAACCGGAGGAGAGGCTGAGGGCGACCCGCAGTTGGTCACAGAAGGCTTGCCACACCCGGGAGACAAACTGGGGTCAGAGACGATGTCCTCCGGAATCCCATACAGACGGAACACCTGCTGGAACATACACTCAGCCAATTCCATGGCGTTAGGTAAATGAGGAAGAGGAACCAGGTGACACATTTTTGAAGAACAGTCTACTATGACAAGGATGGTGATGTTACCAGAGGATTCAGGAAGGTGAAGTCAACAGCTATGTGGGACCAGGGTCTGTGAGGGATTGGCAAAGGTTGAAGCTTACCGGAAGGGAGATGACGAGGGCTTTTGGTTTGGGCACAGACTAGACAGGAGAGTACGTAATCCCTTACGTCGGATGTCAGTGAGGACCACCAGAACTTACGAGCTAGAAGTTTGGTGGTTCGTGTAATGCCCGGATGTCCTGACCCGAAGGACGTGTGACACCATTGCATCAGTTGGGGGTCTAACAGCTGCTGGTATGTAACTCCTCCCAGCTGGTGTCTCAGGAGGAGCCGGGTCTGAGCTTAGGGATTCTTGTATGGTAGAGTGAACCTCCCACTGTACCCGGTCCCATAATGCAAGAGGAAGAAAAAATGGGTCTAGGATCTGAGTTACTGGTCTGAAGGTCAAACTGTCGGGAGAGAGTATCAGCTTCTATGTTTTTCTTTCCAGGGATGTAAGTAACATGAAAATGGAAGCGTGTGAAGAAGAGAGCCCAGCGGGCTTGTCTGGAGTTTAACCTCTTGGCCCCTCTGATATATAGCAGATTATGATTATCTGTTAAGACGAGAAAGGGATGTTGTGCGCCCTCCAACCAATGGTGTCACTCCTCGAGGTGATGAGGAGTTCTCTGTTACCCACATCGTAATTCCTCTCAGTGGAGGATAACTTCCTGGAGAAGAAGGCACAGGGATGTGATTTTGGAGGTCTTCCCACCCGCTGAGAGAGTATGGCTCCTACTCCTACTTCGGAGGCAGCCACCTCCAGGGTGAAAGGAAGGGTCGGATCAGCTTGGCGAAGGACAGGAGCTGAAATTAAGAGGTGTTTCAAGTTGTTGAAAGCAGTCAGGGCGGTATCAGTCCATTGAAGGGTCCGGGTCTTTTGGCTGGAAAGGGCAGTGAGGGGAGTGGCAGTAGAACTGAAGTTCTGAATGAACAGGGCCAGTTACTGACAGCGGTGACTTTGTTCTCATCCATGCTGACCCCTCCAGGTGTCAGTATGAAACCGAGGAAGTTTACAGAGTTTACATCGAAGGTGTTCTTTTCAGTTTTCACGCAAAGGTTATGGTCAAGGAGCCGTTGAAGAACCTTTTGCACATGCTGTATGTGTTCCTTCAGGGAGTGAGAGTAAATCAGGATGTCATCAATGTAGACGACGAGGAAGAGGTTGATCATATCCTAGAAAACCTCGTTCATGAAGGATTGGAAGACGGCGAGTAAGGCCATAGGGCATAACAAGGTATTCGTAGTGCCCTCGTGCGGTGATAAAGGCCGTCTTCCATTCGTCGCCTTCATGTATACGGACAAGGTTATATGCACTTCGCAGGTCGAGTTTTGTATAGATGTTGGCGCGGCCCACTTGTTCAAGGGTCGCTGGGATCAGAGGAAGAGGGAAACGGTTCTTGACCGTAACGTCATTCAGGGAACAGTAATCAATACATGGACGGAGACCTTCATCCTTTTTTCCAACAAAGAAGAGGCTGGACGCAGCCGGGGAAGAAGGACAAATGAAACTGTTTGAGTGTTTCATCAATATAGTTCTCCATTGCCTCATTTTCCGGGATAGATAGGTGGTAGACACGGCCCTTCGGTGGGGACACTCCTGGGAGTAAGTCAATAGCACAGTCCCCTGGGCGATGTGGTGGCAGAGTGGAGGGCTTGATTTTGCTGAAGACATTGCTGTACTGGGCGTATTCAGATGGTACGATGGGTGGCACTGCAGAGGCAGAGTCCTCAATGGTGGTGGCTCTGCAGGGTAGGCTGAGAACTGGTGAAGCAGGTAAAAGTCCAACAATCCAACAAGCCCTCTACACACTTAGTAACCCCCTTCACGGTTATCAGTACTGGGATGGAGATTTGCTTCTGGGAGATATTTAGAAATAAGGACACGCCTACCTGCATGGCAGCAGAGGGACCCTTCTCATTTCTCCGTGGGGGGCGAACAGGGCAATGGCTGAGTAGATGATCTTTCCCTCCACAGTATAGGCAGAGCCCTTTTTGGATCCACTTTTGACGTTCGATACACTGGAGAGGAGCATGGGCTCTGGAAGACTTGGACGGGATGACGGAATCATGGAAAGAGAAGGTTTCGGGTTCCTGGGTTGCAGAGTTCTTCGGCGGTCGGCGATGTGATGGTCGATGGAGATGGACATACGAATGCATTGATTTAAATCCTGAAGGTACCCTCTACAGGCTAGCTCCGACTGAAGTTCCCTGCTGATCCCTCTTCGGTAAACGGTAAGTAAAGCAGCCTCACTCCATCCACTCCTTGCAGCCATGGTGCGGAACTCAGGGGCATACTCGGCAGCTGAATTGCGTCCTTGTTAAAGTTCTATGAGAAGGTCTCCTATAGGACGACCGGAAGGAGAGTGATCAAATACCTCTTTGAAGAGGTTGTGGAAATGGGTCTTGGATCCGAGTTCTGTGCTGTTGGCAGTCCATATGGCAGTGGCCCAATCCAAGGCTTTGCCTGTGAGTAGAGACACAACAAAATCCACCCTGGTCTTGTCAGTGGCGAAGTTAGTGGGGTGGTGCTCAATGTATTTGCTGCATTGCATCAGAAATCCCTGACGTTTCCCAGGTGAACCGTCATATTTTCCAAGCATGGATATGAATGAAGGAGTGCTATGGGTTACGATACCTGGCATCGGAGGAGTGGGGATAGGCTGGCGTTGAAGATTGCAGATTTCCTCCATCCTCCATTCATAAAAGTTTTTTTGAGTGAGGTTTTCTGCAGCATACCACCCTGCATACCACTGCTGGCTTGCTTCTGAAGCTAAGCAGGGTTGGTCCTGGTCAGTCCCTGGATGGGAGACCAGATGCTGCTGGAAGTGGTGTTGGAGGGCCAGTAGGAGGCACTCTTTCCTCTGGTCTAAAACATATCCCAATGCCCCAGGGCAGTGATTGGGGACACTGCCCTGTGTAGGGTGCCGTCTTTCGGATGGGACGTTAAACGGGTGTCCTGACTCTCTGAGGTCATTAAAGATCCCATGGCACTTATCGTAAGAGTAGGGGTGTTAACCCCGGTGTCCTGGCTAAATTCCCAATCTGGCCCTCAAACCATCATGGTCACCTAATAATCCCCAGTTTACAATTGGCTCATTCATCCCCCTCCTCTCCCCTGTAACTATTCCCCAGGTCGTTGCTGCAAATGAGAACGTGTTCTCAGTCAACTTACCTGGTAAAATAACGGTAAAATAAATAAAATAAATAAAAATAATGAATACTCAGGGAGAAAAAGGTGTGCAGTTGAAGTCGGAAGTTTACATACACTTAGGTTGGAGTCATTAAAACTTGGAGTCACTCCACAAATTTCTTGTTAACAAACTATAGTTTTGGCAAGTCAGTTAGAACATCTAATTTGTGC
This sequence comes from Salvelinus fontinalis, assembly GCF_029448725.1. NCBI lineage: Eukaryota > Metazoa > Chordata > Actinopteri > Salmoniformes > Salmonidae > Salvelinus > Salvelinus fontinalis. The sequence goes on along the minus strand of NC_074679.1, from coordinate 14,368,707 downwards.
ATGACACAATACATTTTTCCAACAATTGTTTACAGACAGATTATTTCACTTATGTATCACAATTCCAGTGGGTCAGAAGTTTACATACACTAGGTTGACTGTGCCTTTAAACAGCTTGGAAATTCCAGAAAATGATGTCATGGCTTTAGAAACTTCTGATAGGCTAATTGACATCATTTGAGTCAATTGGAGGTGTACCTGTGGATGTATTTCAAGGCCTACCTTCAAACTTAGTGCCTCTTTGCTTGACATCATGGGAAAATCTAAACACATGAGCCAAGACCTCAGAAAAAAAATTGTAGACCTCCACAAGTCTATTTCATCCTTGAGAGCAATTTCCAAACACCTGAAGGTACCACGTTCATCTGTAACAAACAATAGTACGCAAGTATAAACACTATGGGACCACGCAGCCGTCATACCGCTCAGGATGGAGACAGGTACTGTCTCCTAGAGATGAACGTACTTTGGTGCTAAAAGCGCAAATCATTCCCAGAACAACAGCAAAGGACCTTGTGAAGATGCTGGAGGAAACAGGTACAAAAGTATCTATATCCACAGTAAAACGAGTCCTATATCAAGCCACTGCTCCAAAACCACCATAAAAAAAGCCAGACTATGGTTTGCAACTGCACATGGGGACAAAGATCGTACTTTTTGTAGAAATGTCCTCTGGTCTGATGAAACAAAAATAGAACTGTTCGGCCATAATGACCATCATTATGTTTGGAGGGAGAAGGGGGCGACTTGCAACCCGAAGAACACCATCTCAACCGTGAAGCATGGGGGTGGCAACATCATGTTGTGGGGGTGCTTTGCTGCATGAGGGACTGGTGCACTTCACAAAATAGCATCATGAGGGAGGAAAATTATGTGGATATATTGAAGCAACATCTCAAGACATCAGTCAGGAAGTTAAAGCTTGGTTGCAAATTGGTCTTCCAAATTGACAATGACCCCAAGCATACTTCAAAAGTTGTGGCAAAATGGCTTAAGGACAACAAAGTCAAAGTATTGGAGTGGCCATCACAAAGCCCTGACCACAATCCTATAGAAAATATGTGGGCTGAACTGAAAAAGCGTGTGCGAGCAAGGAGGCCTACAAACGTGACTCAGTTACACCAGCTCTGTCAGGAGGAATTGGCCAAAATTCCCCCAACTTAATGTGGGAAGCTGTTGAAAGGCTACCTGAAACGTTTGACCCAAGTTAATCAATTTAAAAGCAATGCTACCAAATACTAATTGAGTGTGTGTAAACTTCTGACCCACTGGGAATGTGATGAAAGAAATAAAAGCTGAAATAAATCATTCTCTCTACTATTATTCTGACATTTCCCATTCTTAAAATAAAGTGGTGATCCTAACTGAGGTAAGACAGGGAATGTTTACTTGGATTAAATGTCAGGAATTGTGGAAAAACTGAGTTTAAATGTATTTGGCTAAGGTGTTTGTAAACTTCCGACTTCAACTGTAGATTCACACGCAGAGCGCGGCAGGAGAAATGAATTAACAAAAATGAAAGACAGGGCTTTGTTCAAGAACACAAAGAAACAGGCCTACGTTCAAAAAGACAACGAAACAGAACACAAGGTGAATAAGAAAATAAATACAGAACCTTACACTTGCAAGAAAGGCATTTCACTGTGCTTGTGCGCGCATGACATTAAATCTTGAAACTTGGCTCCTGTTGGAATTGGCTTTAAAACCCCAAAGAACTCTCAATCCTTTACCTCAGATGCAACAAAGGCGGAAAGGTTTGTGAGAATAATGAATAAGGGAAATAATGGAGATTCTGTTGCTCTCAGACTACGATCCATCGTGTTTTATTTTAACTATTTTCCTCTTCACGGTTGACTGCAGCCTAGTGCTTCTACCTACTGCTTCTAATGACTGGGCAGACTGACTCAGACTGTCTGGAGGCTGGCTGGATTCTCTCCTGAAGCCTTTTGGCTCTGAATGAAGCCTGATGTGGTCTGGGAGTGTCTGATAAGTGAAAAGGCAAAAAAAAAAAAATGTTTTTAATAATAACAATAACATTAACCCAAACACCTCTATATTGTATTTGTTTATTTATTTATCTTGAAAACTTTTGTCATTTTTAAAGAAATTACTGAACAGGTGATATACTGTAGCATGATGTGAGAGTCGAGGAGAAACCCAGGCTGTAACGTGTGTCGTCGTCGGATGAAGAGGAATCGGACCAAAGCGCAGCGTGGTAAGTGTTCATGAATTTTTATTTAAACTGAACACTAAACAAAAATAACAAAGTGAATAACCAAAACCGAAACAGTTCTGTCAGGTGAAAAACACTAAACAGAAAGCAACTACCCACAAAACACAGGTGGGAAAATGCAACCTAAGTATGGTTCCCAATCAGAGACAACGATAGACAGCTGTCCCTGATTGAGAACCACACCCGGCCAAAACAAAGAAATACAAAACATTCAAAAATGAACATAGAATGCCCACCCAAATCACACCCTGACCAAACCAAAATAGAGACATATAAAGCTCTCTAAGGTCAGGGCGTGACACAGGCCAAAGTAAACTCTGAGTACTGAGTATAGGTTATATTCAGTAGCTGCAGTATGGATTCATACTGTATGTGTGGGAGTAGGCATAGTATGCCAGGACCATTGTCAAAAGACAGTGACGAGATTTTAGGAGGCGCGGACCTTTAGTATGTTATTTACATAGACTTTGGCTTATGCGCTATCACACTGTTCATGCTTTGATTAATAACCTGAAAATTCAGGTGCAGGTTTACTGAAGATAGATAAGAAGATAAACACCGGGGCCTCCCGGGTGGCGCAGTGGTCTAGGGCACTGCATCGCAGTGCTAACTGCGCCACCAGAGTCTCTGGGTTCGCGCCCAGGCTCTGTCGCAGCCGGCCGCGACCGGGAGGTCCGTGGGGCGACGCACAATTGGCATAGCGTCGTCCGGGGTAGGGATATCCTTGTCTCATCGCGCTCCAGCGACTCCTGTGGCGGGCCGGGCGCAGTGCGTGCCAACCAAGGGGGCCAGGTACACGGTGTTTCCTCCGACACATTGGTGCGGCTGGCTTCCGGGTTGGAGGCGCGCTGTGTTAAAGAAGCAGTACGGCTGGTTGGGTTGTGCTTCGGAGGACGCATGGCTTTCGACCTTCGTCTCTCCCGAGCCCGTACGGGAGTTGTAGCGATGAGACAAGGTAGTAATTACTAGCGATTGGATACCACAAAAAATTGGGGAGAAAATGGGATAAAAATAAAATAAAAAAAATTTAAAAAAAGAAGATAAACACCAGCTCAACCCAATGTACACTGAAATAAAATATAAATGCTACATGTAAAGTGTTGGTTCCATGTTTCATGAGCTGAAATTTAAAAAAATCCAGATTTGTTTTTCTCCATACGCACAAAAAGCTTATTTCTCTACATTTTCAAGTCAAATCAATTTTTTTTTGTAAATTTGTTTACATCCCTGTTAGTGAGCATTTCTCCTTTGCCAAAATAATCCATCCACCTGACTGGTTTGCCATATCAAGAAGCTGATTAAAGAGCATGATCATTACACAGGTGCTCCTTGTGCTGGGGACAATAAAAGGCCACTTTAACATTTGCAGTTTTGTCACACAACACAATGCCACAGATGTCTCAAGCTTTGAGGGAGGGTGCAATTGGCATGCTGACTGCAGGAGTGGGCCCGGCTGCCAAGTGAGTGGGCCTATGCCCTCTCATGGCTGCACCCATGCCCAGTCATGTGAAATCCATAGATTAGGGCCTAATTTATTTATTTCAATTGGTTGATTTCCTTATATGAACTGTAACTCAGTAAAATCTTTGAAATTGTTGCATGTTGCGTTTGTATTTGTGTTCAGTATACCTAAGGTTTTCAGTGTCAGTGAGAAAGACAAGGGTCGTTTTCGAACACTGGGGGTGGGGTTAGGTGCTGGGCAGGCCTACTGTAGTTTAGTTACAGTGAATGATGATTGATACGAGATTGGTCTATAGAGAAGTATAAAGTAGTGGGAGGCCTAAAATCTTGACCATTGGTTGTAAATGTTGTATCTTGCCTGAATAAATGGATACAAACATACTGTTGGCAGTGTGCCTAATGTGCAAATTGGCTATGTGTAAGCTAGGGTCCTGCAATCAGAGGTGGAATTAGGAAAAATTACACTGAGAAGACCTCTACACTGTCGCAATTTTGAAAAATAAAGTACATGCCTGAGATTTTCAAGTTGAGAATTCTGTTCCCAAACATTCCATTCCCAATTCCACCTCAGACTATAAATCATGAAATCATAGTTGTACTTTGTATAAACAAAGCATTATTTTGTGGACTGCTGTTTCATATCAAAAGTATTCAATGCTTAATGTACAGTGTGGGTGTTACTCCCCTTCAGGTTAACGACTGGGTAAAGGTGTGGCAGGATAAGTAAGGATATGAGAAAGGGCAATAGGTTTGCTGTAACATGCAAATACAGCAGAGTAAGCAAGTTGATTCGTGTACAGATGAATGACCAGAAACCAGACAAAAATCAAAATACAAAACTCTTGTGAAGAAAATGCCTGGGATGGTGTAGGAAAGAGGCCTAGGACCTCACTCTTGAAAGAATGGTATTGTCAACAAGAAGGTGTAGGTGGAGTGGAAGGAGGAAGTCGTGGCACCAGGAATATAGGTTTAGGGTTACTCATTTTCTTGTAGGGCTCAAAGAGCGAAATGTCAAAATCTTGCAGCAACTTTGTACAGAAAGAGGCTAGTTCCAAACCCCTTTGCCAATAACAGCTCGTTTTCAGTTTCCCCTTCCCACTCAGACCACTCCCAGAGAGCCCTAACAAAATTATTGTTTGCTAAAAAGCAATTTTTGCCCATTTGAATGGAAATCTAGGTCACACTTTATTTGCATAGTCCAGATACTCCATTGGTAGATGCTCTACAGAAGGTCATACTATCAACAAGCTATCTGTTGATAAGCAACTGCTTGCTAAGGTTATGGTTATGGCTAGGGTTATGGTTAGCAGATAGTTAGTTGAAATCTTACTGTACCCTTACAGAAAAAAACAAATTATTTCACACGTGGAAAACACATGACGTCACATCATGTGATCACATCGGATCACATCGGATCACATGAAAACACAGAAATGTATTACAGTAAGGTACTTTATTGTTACCAAGAAATTATTTGATATTGATAGAAAAATGGCTGCATTGGGCCTTTAAACGTTTGACCAAACAAACAAAACAATAGGGCATGGTGATAATCAGCCTTGACCGCAGCCTTCCAATCAGATTTTCAGCACACAGTGTTTTATAATTAAGCATGGCTGTATTGTATTTCCAACTGCCACTAAGAAGGTTGATACGTTGATTGAGTCATTGATTGATGCAGATAAGATTTGTTTATCTTTCTCTTATTATGCACTTGTGAAAGTTACATTGATCATGGGTTAATGTGGCTTAAGGCATATTGATCATGGGTTAATGTGGGTTAAGTCATATTGATCATGGGTTAATGTGGGTTAAGTCATATTGATCATGGGTTAATGTGGGTTAAGTCATATTGATCACAGGTAAATGTGGGTTAGGTCACATTGATCATGGGTTAATGTTGGTTAAGTCATATTGATCACAGGTTAATGTGGGTTAAGTCACATTGATCACGGGTTAATGTGGGTTAAGTCACATTGATCATGGGTTAATGTGGGTTAAGTCACATTGATCATGGGTTAATGTGGGTTAAGTCACATTGATCACGGGTTGATGTGGGTTAAGTCATATTGATCACGGGTTAATGTGGGTTAAGTCATATTGATCATGGGTTAATGTGGGTTAAGTCATATTGATCACAGGTTAATGTGGGTTAAGTCACATTGATCATGGGTTAATGTTGGTTAAGTCATATTGATCACAGGTTAATGTGGGTTAAGTCACATTGATCACGGGTTAATGTGGGTTAAGTCACATTGATCATGGGTTAATGTGGGTTAAGTCACATTGATCATGGGTTAATGTGGGTTAAGTCACATTGATCATGGGTTAATGTGGGTTAAGTCACATTGATCACGGGTTAATGTGGGTTAAGTCATATTGATCACGGGTTAATGTGGGTTAAGTCATATTGATCATGGGTTAATTGAGAATTGTTCCTTTTAGACAGTGGAGTGCCTCTTGTCCACCCCAGTGCTTCCAGTTTATAAATAGTGGCCTTAAATAGGCTGAATAATCCCATGGCGGGAGTTCTACTTTTGAGTTCTCATCTTGGATCTCAGCCAACATTATGGCAACTGTGTGCTGGAATTCATAAAAATTCAGTGTCGTTGTGCTTTATTGCAGAAGAATAGAGTAATGGATTTGACCACTATATTTGTTGTGAAAATGATATTGACTATGCATGTGAATGTTCAGGGTAAGAGTTATTATACTCTTCTCTTGGATGTCTTTGTCCTACACAGTGTATGTACCACAGGAGATTGGTGGCATCTTAATTGGGGAGGACGGGCTTGTGGTAATGGCTGGAGCGGAATAGATGGAATGGCATCAAATAAATCAAACAGCCTCCTGTGGTATGTACTCATGCACTCGACAGGTCCAACTGGCAGTCCACCTGTGCCAGATGAGTGTTGATGGAGTGAGCAAGCAGGAGGTGATCTACACATTGAGGAGGTATGTTTAGGAGGGAAAGGATAGCAATTCAGCCTGTGTGTACCAGTTCATCACCCAACCCACTACTGCAATTAAAGCCAATTAAAACGCCCTCAGTCCGGGCCTTCTGTATGACTGGCACCAGGTTGTGAGTGTGTGTCTCTACCTACTGAGACTGACTGGTGGAGAGGACATCATTATTACATTACCCTCCACCGCTGCTTGGGTCTGGGATCTCTCTCTCTCTCTCTATATATATATATATATATAGAGAGAGAGAGAGAGAGAAGAGAGAGAGAGAAGAGAGAGAGAGAGAGAGAGAGAGAGAGAGAGAGAGAGAGAGAGAGAGAGAGAGAGAGAGAGAGAGAGAGAGAGAGAGAGAGAGAGAGAGAGAGAGAGAGAGAGAGAGAGAGAGAGAGAGAGAGAGAGAGAGAGAGAGAGAGAGAGAGAGAGAGAGAGATTATTGACCGGCTTCCACCCTCCCCTAGTCCTTTGATTCACACAAACATAGGCTAATGAGTTTAGCTAATTATTCACCGCTCTATTATGTAAGAGGTGAAATGATATGCATTATGCACGCAGTATGTGAAGTAGGTACGTGCATATGAGCTGTATTGTTTGGACTGTGGAGTATGTCAGGGACATTGGGATGCTGTGTTCAGTTTGGTATGCTGAGAGGATACGGTGCAGCAGCACTCTGTCTTGCACTCTTTGATATCCCCCTGACTAGCTTGTGGAATAATGCAGACACAGTGCTCACCAAGTGTACCATTCTATAGAGAGTGTCCTTACACCAGACCACTACTCTGTAAAGCCTTTCAATGGAGGTGTGTGTGTACAACTGGGTTTAGATGCATGACTGTCACTGTAGCTACAGTATGGACCCCAGGAAGACCCCAGGGAGAGTAGCTGCAGCTAATGGGGATCCTTAATAAATACAAATGTGCAAGTGCCTGTGATGTTGTTGTGTGTGCAGTGGAAAAAGTACCCAACATTTCTACTTGAGTAAAAGTAAAGATACCTTAATAGAAAATTACTTAGTAAAATACATGCTAAAATGCTAAATGCTACAATATACTCAAGTATAAAAAATGTATAATTTCAAATTCCTTATATTATGAAAACAAGACGGCGCAATTATTATATATATATATGTTTTTTTAACGGATAGACAGGGGCACACTCCAACACTCAGACAATGAATGAGTCCGTCAGATTAGAGGCAGTTGGGATGACCAGGGATGTTCACATTATAAGTGCGTGAATTTTGCAATTTTTTCTGTCCTGCTAAGCAGGTGTAATGAGTGCTTTTGGGTGTCAGGAAAAATGTATGGTGTAAAAAGTACCAAGTACCAAAGTACCAAAAGTACCAAAGTAAAAGTTGTCAAAAATATAAAGGGAAAGTAAAGTACAGATATCCCCAAAAACGACTTAAGTAGTACTGTAAAGTATTTTTACTTAGGTACTTTACACCACTGTGTGTGTGTATGTGTGTGAGCATGTGCGTGCTTGTGTGTGTGTTATGTATTGAATCATGTGACCTTCACTAAGGTCAGTTACTTGTGTTTTCTCCCCAGCTTGCTTTAATACCAGCACAGTGGAGAACACTTTTTTGAACAAATGAATAATAACACGGAGGGGATTCAAAAACCAAACACTTCCTTTGCATTAAAGAGGCAGGTTATTGTACTGAGTGTGTCAGAGATGGAGAGGGAGATCATTCAGTCACAGCGCAGTGCTTTGAGACCTTGTATGAATACAAATGTATGTTTGGTCCTACTGTAGCTTGGTGTAATGGAAATGTATAGTCGTTCTCAGTGTAATGCTACCCAGAGGCACAAGACAACCTTCAGATAGCTTTAAGATATACGTCCGACAAGAGGCATGCAATGCATCACTGAGACCAGCCAGCCAGCTCAGACTGAGTTTATTGCTATAATGCTTTCATTTGAGGTGCAACAAAGGGAACATTTTGGCTTCTGTGCTAGCTAACTCTGTTAGCATCGGTGATGTCAATTGGCTAGCTTAGCCAGATATCAAAACATACATTCAGAAGGGCATTTTGGGTTTATGGTAAGTAGGCAGCTGTCTAGCACTTATCGGCAATTAGTGGCAATTATTCCCTGCAATTGTTTTATTCGGCTTGTCAATCAAATGCCCCTAACAGGAACATTAACAGGAAGTGAGCTGTTCTTTCAAGCTGCTCTTTCTACCAGATTCCTCGGCGATTGATTGACGTGTCCTTAATAGCTATTTCCTCCCAGCTGACAGGCCAAGAAGGAGCCGATCAGAATCCAGGGCCGTGGGCCAACTATAGCACAGTCAACCTTGGGAGCTGACTCTTAAAGGCTGTACAAGCGTACGGTCCATACGTTCAGGTTGCCTTACTCCCCGGTTCTGTTGCTGTCACGCGGAAGAGAGAAAACGCATACAGATTCAGTGGGCTGTGTCTATACATAACAATATGTCTTTATCAGGTGTCACGTGTTAGATGACGAGAATTTAAGCCATGTATTTGAATAGGAGAATATTGATATGCCAAACAGTTAAGTCAGAGAAGCTCTTCCTTTGGTTGGAAGTGGCAAGTGTAGTCTTCATTGATTGAATGCATGATACACATATTCAGCCCACTAAAAGATAGTGTTGAAAGATTCATTGGTCTGGGTTGGTTTTAAGGAAAGAACCTCTCCTCTGTTAAGTATTCCTCCCTTCCTGTCCCAGAGTCTATTTACTCTGCCAGTCTTCATGAATTATGCCTCATGGCTGATAGCGCCTGTGGATTGGGTTTGTTTAATTGTGACGGGTCCGTTTAACAGAGGATAAATGGCCTCTGAGGCATAAGAAGGGAGGAGATGGAGGAGTCCCCAGAGCGACAGAGGTTAAATGAAAGAGAATGCTCTTATAACACCCTAACAGTCCTCTGTGCCTCGCTGGTAACCTCCTGCTCTGTGCCTCGCTGGTAACCTCCTGCTCTGTGCCTCGCTGGTAACCTCCTGCTCTGTGCCTCGCTGGTAACCTCCTGCTCTGTGCCTCGCTGGTAACCTCCTGCTCTGTGCCTCGCTGGTAACCTCCTGCTCTGTGCCTCGCTGGTAACCTCCTGGCTCTGTGCCTCGCTGGTAACCTCCTGCTCTGTGCCTCGCTGGTAACCTCCTGCTCTGTGCCTCGCTGGTAACCTCCTGCTCTGTGTCCTCGCTGGTAACCTCCTGCTCTGTGCCTCGCTGGTAACCTCCTGCTCTGTGCCTCGCTGGTAACCTCCTGCCTCTGTGCCCTCGCTGGTAACCTCCTGCTCTGTGCCTCGCTGGTAACCTCCTGCTCTGTGCCTCGCTGGTAACCTCCTGCTCTGTGCCTCGCTGGTAACCTCCTGCTCTGTGCCTCGCTGGTAACCTCCTGCTCTGTGCCTCGCTGGTAACCTCCTGCTCTGTGCCTCGCTGGTAACCTCCTGCTCTGTGCCTCGCTGGTAACCTCCTGCTCTGCTTTGCATTGCATTGGTGCTCCTTTAGTGCTCTAGTCTTACAGGGTTACAGGGCATAGTGGTGGCTGCTACTGCAGCTCTCTCTCACTCCCTCCCTCTGGTTGGCTGACTCAGCTTCCCTTCCCCCATCCTCCATCCATCCCCCTCTCTTGCCCAAGCTCCCTATCACATTCAGACATGTTCAAACTGACTCACATATGTGCACAATAATGTACTCTCACAGAGGCAAGTCATGCTATGCGCTGCGAACCATTCTCATTATTTCCATCACCATCCCTATAGAATAATGTGTTATCTTTTTCATTATAAACCGGGTCGTTCAAGCCCTGAAAACCTGATTGGCTGAAAGCTGTGGTATATCAGACCTTATACCACGGGTATGACAAAACATTTATTTTTACTGTTCTAATTATGTTGTCAACCAGTTTATAATAGCAATAAGTCACATCTGGGTTTGTGGTTCAGTAAATGGCCAATATACCATGGCTAAGGGCTTATCCAGGCATTCTGTGTTGTGTCGTGCTTAAGAACAGCCCTTAGCCTTGGTATATTGGCCATATACCACACACCCTTGGGCCTTATTGCTTAATTAACACATCTCTGTTAACCAAGACCCCATCGATATATCATTGATACATCACACATGCACCCAACACACACGCACACATACACCAAATCAACACACACACACATACACACACACACACACGCACGCACGCACGCACGCACGCACGCACACACACACACACACACACACACACACACACACACACACACACGCACACACACACCAGGGCTTGCAGCTCTGGCTGCCATGTTTCATTCCACATCATTGCAAAATGGAATTGGAGCTCTGAAGGCCCCTGAGCTGTTTGGGGTAACACACTCCAGCAGAAGTAAATCTTCGACTGCATCCCCCTTCACTGTCAATCTGCTCCTGCTGAGCTGCACATAAACATGGCAGAGAGGCCAAGGGAGAGAGAGAAGACGGAGAAACAGAGAGGAGGGAGGGAGGGAGGATATAGATGGGGTTGATGAATGACCTTGAGGAAGCAGAGAGAGAGAGAGAGAGAGAGAGAGGAGAGAGAGGAGAGAGAGAGGAGAGAGAGAGGAGAGAGAGAGAGAGAGAGAGGAGAGAGAGAGAGAGAGAGAGAGAGAAAGAGAGAGAGGAGAGGGAGAGGAGAGAGAGAGGAGAGAGAGAGAGAGAGAGAGAGAGAGAGAGAGAGAGTGAGAGAGAGAGGAAGAGAGAGAGAGAGAGAGAGAGAGAGAGAGAAATGAACATTTCCCTCACAATGTAAAAGTACAGCGTGTCTCTGCTTTGACTCTACACACAAGGTGGTGGATTAGTAATGGCTTCTTATGCGTATATGGTACAATTAACATAACATTTGGTACAATTAACATAACATTACCACAGAGAACAGCCAACATTTATATACCAACCAAATTTAATTCCCCATCTAACCAAAGCTTTCAACATTCCAACAGGGTAACATTCAAACTATTGACATTCTTGTTGCTGTTTACCTAATCCGATTTCAGAGCACTCTCGAGTGTGCAACCCCAGCTGAATATAACCGGTGTCAGTAAACGTCGGCAAAAAAACTTTCATTCAATTGTTGCCAGCAGCACAGTTAGTCACCAATGTTCTAGATCACATGAAAACAGCCTAACAGCCTAACCAGCGAGTAGAATTATCAGAGTGAGATGTTCTCTCATTTGAGTTTTTTTTTTAAATGTATTTTTAATTTGACCTTTATTTAACTAGGCAAGTCAGTTAAGAACAAATTCTTATTTTCAATGATGGCCTAGGAACAATGGGTTAACTTCCTTGTTCAGGGGCAGAACGACATATTTTTACCATGTCAACTCGGGGATTCAATCTTGCAACCTTTCAGTTACTAGTCCAACGCTCTAACCACTAGGCTACCTGCCGCCCCAAGTAGCTAGCAAGCTAGACAACTTTAGTTTGTTAGCTTGGGTGCTTGACTGCTGGGGTGAGATCAGAACGCTCGGATGAACCCTACTCCTCGGCCAGAGCGTCCAGTGTGCTCTGAATTTACAAACAGACAACACTCTGACAACACTCTAAATTTACTAACACCCAGAGCACACTGAATGTACAAACAGACAACACTCTGACAACACTCTAAATTTACTAAACACCCAGAGCACACTGAATGTACGAACACAACCCTTATCAGATTTCCCAGTCCATGGAGGTTTTCGGCACAATCAAACCTTCATGGATATGTGTGATTGAAGGTGAGAGTTATGTCCTGCCTCCCTGTACGGTAGCAAATATAGTGCTATTTTCTCCAGTCTCCATAGACACCAGTCACCTTTTCTGCTTGTGTGATGAGGGATAGTGTTGTGGAGCTGAGTAGTACCTGATCACTTTATTGTGTTGTTTTGTATCCATACATCTGGAACTCGCAAACATACACAGCACATACATGGATGTTGTATGTATGTAACACATATGTCATATACATATATGTAAATATACTACATACTATACAACTTCCACTCAACACAATATCCATAACACCACACAGTCAGGTATCAGCTTCCATGATGGTGCCTGTGTACTGCATGCTTGTGCAGTAATATGTTTCTGGGCATCAACAGAATATATGTATTCATACATTCCACTCCATAGTACAGGCGACGCACCAACATAAACCTCCAGGCTATATGGAACCACATGTCCAATCCGTCACAGGCCTGCTATTGTAGTCGAAGGTCATTGTATGGTCAGGCTGACTCAATGCCAAGTGATTGGACTACACAGTGGTCAATAGGGGAGCTGGGGAGGTGCAGGTGCCAAACCGGCCAAGCCAATGCCGCAAATCAATGAGGCTTGCGTGTTTGTTGTCCTGTGTTGATTGAGAGTGGCATACAGTGCGTCAGAGGTTGGGACTGAGTTTAGAGAATATGACCACCAACGCTGCAGGGACAGTTTTTGTGAGAATAATAGGATTTGTTATTGGCATACAGATATTGCAAGAACGAAAGCAGATAAATGTGACTGATAAGTGGTGCAGCGGTCTAAGGCACTGCATCTCAGGGCAAGAGGTGTCACTAAAGTCCCTGGTTCGTATCCAGGCTGTATGACATTCGGCCGTGATTGGGAGTACCATAGGGCGACGCACAATTGGCCCAGCATCGTCCGGGTTTGGCCAGGGTAGGCCGTCATTGTAAATAAGAATTTGTTCTTAACTGACTTGCCTAGTTAAATAAAGTAAAAAAAATACACGTGAGAAGTAAACCCTGGAACGCCAACCAACTAAGCCATCTAAATAACATCAGTGCAATGTTTGTGCAGAGGTATCAAATGAGCTAGATAATGCAGAGGGATAAAAATGGAATATCTTCCTGTAGGAAAGAGGCTGCTTAGAAGAGAAGGTCTGAGAGTAACGCTGGGAAAAGTAAGGATGGAATAAACCATGTAATAACTCAGTGTTCTGCAGAGTGTGGAGGAGGAGAGCGCTGTTACACAACAAGTAGCGGTCCATTCCTCCCACCCAGGGACAGGCTGCTAGGTTTTCCTGCATGCATTACTGCTGTGTGTAGGTTGGAGTGGCTCTCTTGCTCACCCTCTGTCTAGCTATGCTTTCTTTCCTCTCACTGCCTCTTTTCCCTCGACCGGTACACACTTTCAAACAGGCGACTTGTATTGGGAGAGGATAGAGTTATGCAAGATCTCTCTCTCTCTCTCTCTCTCTCTCTGGGATCCCAATGTCATCCAGAAGCGACACACCCAAATACTGTGGAGGCAGCCAGCTGTCAAAGAGATCACACTGAGCTTCAGATCAACTCCTGCTTCAACCTGTAAAGCCGTAACATTTAAGACAGGAATGTAACTTAACAGGCAAGTAATAGAAGCACCAACTAGGTGCTTCTATTACTTCAGGTGACAAACCATTTGGCTTGTGAGGGAAACAGATTTCTCCCAAAGGGAACAACATAAGGACATTTCCCATAGAGGAAATGAAGTCAATGCAGAAATATGTCACAGCTGTATAATCTGTCTGTTCACTGACATACAGGAGCACTCAGGATTGGTTTGAAAGAAGCACAGATTCCTACTAAGTATAGTGTCTTTCCCGTGGTTGACATGAGGCAAGCCAACCAACATGTAGTGTAGGCTATCATCTATCCATTAGATTTACAGTTATGAGAGAGCAAAGAAAGCCCTTCCTATGAAGTAGGAGTAAGTTACCAACAGACACTGATTTAGTTAGCTTTTCTATCTACCCTAACATGGAGTCACCCTGGACATGTCTTGGCTTATGCAGGGTGTTGCCTGGTGCTGCACTGGCTGGCTGCTGAGCCACGCCCTTCAGCTGAGTCACCACACCCTTCAGCTGAGTCACCACACCCTTCAGCTGAGTCACCACACCCTTCAGCTGAGTCACCACACCCTTCAGCTGAGTCACCACACCCTTCAGCTGAGTCACCACGCCCTTCAGCTGAGTCACCACACCCTTCAGCTGAGTCACCACACCCTTCAGCTGAGTCACCACGCCCTTCAGCTGAGTCACCACACCCTTCAGCTGAGTCACCACGCCCTTCAGCTGAGTCACCACACCCTTCAGCTGAGTCACCACACCCTTCAGCTGAGTCACCACGCCCTTCAGCTGAGTCACCACACCCTTCAGCTGAGTCACCACACCCTTCAGCTGAGTCACCACACCCTTCAGCTGAGTCACCACACCCTTCAGCTGAGTCACCACGCCCTTCAGCTGAGTCACCACAGCAATTGGTTGTTGCATGTTTTAATACCCTTATATACTTCTGTGTATTTAATCATTACTGTTGTAACTACAGTATTCATGTTTTTTTCCTCAGTACTATATGATTTGATTGAACTCCATTGGTATTTTCTACGTCAATCATTTCTAGAACCTTGTGAGGAAATTCCGCCCACATAGCTTCCTTCAGTCTGGCTCTAATCATGAAGGGGCCACGCCTAGCCATTGAGAGAGCATTACCGACCACAACTATGACTGATGAGGATGCCTATGAACTCACCACAGGTAAACCAAACCACAGGGTGGGGCCCGTTGTGTGTCATGTGGTTTACTCTATAGCTTTAGTTACTTTCCATCTGGACTTACTCATGTACCAGTCTGCTGCTATGAGATTTCTGACACACAGCACACCATGGTGGCAGCACTGCAGTGAATTTAAATAGTTATGGGTGGACCTTATCATTATCAGTCTGGTTATACTGGTGGGGGGTTAGGTCATACATACATACATACGTCATACAAACACCTGCAGACCCACATTGGCATGTAGGGTAATCTCCACTATGATGACAGTGTATTCTTGAAAAGCATGCTAGTCTGAAAAAGTCTGGATGCCCTCATGGCAGCTGCACACACACTGTAGTATTTTAAATGTTTATTTAACTAGGCAAGTCAGTCAAGAACAAATTCTTAATTACAATGACAGCCTACCCTGGCCAAACCCAGACGACACTGGGTCAATTGTGCACCGCCCTATGGAACTCCCAATCACAGCCAGATGTGATGCAGCCTGGATTCAAACCAGGGACTGCAGTGACACCTCTTGCACTGAGATGCAGTGCCTTAGACTGCTGTGCCACTCGGGAGCCACATGTAGGCCTGTCTAAGACCACACCCAGGGTTCTCTACAACTGCAGTAATCTTGCCCGAAATATGCCACCAGCTAATGGTATTTGCCAGGTCAGGCTGTCCCCTTGTAGCCTGGTCCCAGATCTGTTTGTGCTGTCTTGCAAACTCCTATGGTAATTGTCACGTTGCAAGAAAGCACAAAGAAGACAGCACAAACGGAGCTGGAATTAGGCTAGTGCCCGCTTTTCTAAGCATACATCTTGAGCTGTCTGCATCCTCCTGACTGGTGGTTCTTTATTTTTTAAAGAAACTAAATATACTTCTCTGCATCTCTGCTAAAATCTAGGTAAAAGATTGAAAGGAAAGTGAGTCTTATTCAGTAGTACATTTCATTATTGCTTTATTTTCTAAGGTTTACCAACCTTGCCAACAGGCATGCCAGCTAAGATAATTAGACAAGCTAGCTACTCTAACTTGATTGATAGCTTGAAATGGGGGTCATCACTAGTTACCAGAGAAACAAAGTCATAAACCACGCCTATTTGTCAGCGATTGTGTGCAGATATGTAGTGGAGTCAGGAGCAGGACACAGGTGTTGAGCAAAACAACGGAGTTTACTCAAAATGCAAGCAAAATTCCGCATAGGAATAACAACAAACACACATGCATCTACAACAACCACTAACGACACAAACAATCACGGACAGAACAGAAATGTATGCCAGAGGGTTAAATAGGGAACATGATAGGGGAATTGAAACCAGGTGTGTGTAATACAGACAAAACAAAACGAAACTGAAACATGGATCGGTGGTGACTAGAAAGCCGGGGACGTCGACCGCCAAACACCACCCGAACAAGGAGAAGGGCCGACTTCGGCGGAAGTCGTGACAGTACCCCCCCCCCCCCCCCACAGCGCGAGGACACCAGCCTCGGGGACGAGCCGGAGGGAGAGCAGGAGCGGACCAGCCACCACCGGCCTGAGGAGAGACACATGGAACAAGTTAATGTGATAATCAGGGGGGAGTTGTAACCTATAACAAACCTCGTTCAGTCTCCTCAGGACTTTAAATGGCCCCACAAACCGCGGACCCAGCTTCCGGCAGGGCAGGTGAAGGGGCAGGTTTCGGGTCGAGAGTCAGACCCGATCACCGGGGCTTCACTGCGGTGGCGGTCGGCACTCGCCTTTTGCCTCCTGATGGCCCGTTGTAGCCGCACATGGGCAGCGTTCCATGTCTCCTCTGAGTGCCGAAACCATTCATCCATCGCAGGAGCCTCAATCTGGCTCTGATGCCATGGTGCCAGGACCGGCTGATAACCTAGCACACACTGAAAAGGTGATAGGTTGGTAGAGGAGTGGCGGAGGGAGTTTTGGGCCATCTCCGCCCAGGGGATGTAAACCGCCCACTCCCCCGGCCGGTCCTGGCAATAGGACCTCAGAAACCTACCCACATCCTGGTTGACTCTTTCCACCTGCCCGTTACTCTCGGGGTGGAAACCTGAGGTAAGGCTGACCGAGATCCCCAGGCGTTCCATAAACGCCCTCCAGACTCTAGACGTAAATTGGGGACCCCGATCAGAAACTATATCCTCAGGCACCCCGTAGTGCCGGAATACGTGGGTGAACAGAGCCTCCGCAGTTTGTAGAGCCGTAGGGAGACCAGACAAAGGAAGGAGATGGCAGGACTTAGAAAACCGATCCACAACGACCAGGATCATGGTGTTACCCTGCGACGGGGGAAGATCCGTCACGAAATCCACCGATAGGTGTGACCACGGTCGCTGTGGAACGGGAAGGGGTTGTAATTTCCCTCTGGGCAGATGTCTAGGTGCCTTGCACTGTGCGCATACCGAACAGGAGGAAACATAAGCCCTCACGACCTTAGCTAAAGTGGGCCACCAGTACTTCCCAGCAAGGCAGCGCACTGTCCGACCGATGCCAGGATGACCAGAGGAGGGTGACGTGTGAGCCCAACAGATCAAACGATCGCGGACATCAAACGGAACGTACAGACGCCCAGCTGGACAGTCAGGTGGAGTGGGCTCTGCACGTGATGCCCGTTCAATGTCCGCGTCCACCTCCCACACCACTGGTGCCACCAGGCGAGAGGCTGGAATTATGGGAGTGGGATCTGTGGACCGCTCCTCTGTATCATACAGCTGGGACAGTGCGTCTGCCTTAACGTTCTGGGAACCTGGTTTGTAGGAAAGGGTGAAAACAAAACGGTTGAAAACATGGCCCACCTTGTCTGGCAAGGGTTCATTCTCCTCGCCGCCCGGATTGACTCCAGATTGCGGTGGCCAGTCCAAATGAGAAAAGGGTGTCTAGCCCCCTCAAGCCAATGTCTCCACGCTTTCAGAGCCATGACAACAGCCAACAACTACCGGTCCCCCATATCATAGTTTCGCTCTGCCGGGCTGAGCTTCTTCGAAAAGAATGCACAGGGGCGGAGCTTTAGTGGCGTACCCGAGCGCTGAGACAGCACAGCCCCTATCTCCGCCTCGGACGCGTCCACCTCAACTATGAATGCTAAGGAGGGATCAGGATGAGCCAGCACGGGAGCCGAGGTAAACAGAGCCTTCAGGTGACCAAAAGCCCTGTCCGCCCCAGCTGTCCACTGCAGTCGCACCAGTCCCCCCTTCAGCAGTGAGGTAATGGGAGCCGCTACCTGACCAAAACCCTGGATAAATCTCCGGTAGTAGTTGGCAAACCCTAAAAACCGCTGCACCTCCTTTACCGTGGTTGGAGTCGGCCAATTACTCACGGCTGAAATGCGGTCATTCTCCATCTCTACCCCTGACGCTGAAAAGCGGTACCCTAGAAAGGAGATGGACTGTTGGAAGAACAGACATTTCTCAGCCTTGACGTACAGGTCATGCTCCAACAGTTGACTAAGCACCCTGCGCACTAGGGACACATGCTCGGCGCGTGTAGCGGAGTATATTAGAATGTCATCTATATACACCACTACACCCTGCCCGTGCAGGTCCCTGAAAATCTAATCTACAAAGGATTGGAAGACTGATGGAGCATTCATTAACCCGTATGGCATGACGAGGTACTCATAATGCCCAGAAGTGGTGCTAAATGTTGTCTTCCACTCATCTCCCGCCTTGATACGCACCAGGTTGTAAGCGCTCCTGAGGTCCAATTTTGTGAAGCAGCGCGCCCCGTGTAATGACTCTAGCGGGTAACTGTATTTTACCGTGATCTTATTTAAACCTCGATAATCAATACACGGGCGCAAACCTCCATCCTTCTTCTTCACAAAAAAAAAACTCAAGGAGACAGGTGAGATGGAAGCCTGAATGTATCCCTGTCCCAGAGATTCGGTGACATATGTCTCCATAGCCACCGTCTCCTCCTGTGACAGAGGATACACGTGACTCCTGGGAAGTGCAGCGTCTACCAAGAATTCTATCGCTCCGGTCGATGGGGTGGTAATTAAGTCGCCTTCTTTTTACAGAAGGCGAGTGCCAAAACGGCATATTCGGGGGGAATGTGCATGGTGGAAACCTGGTTTGGACTTTCCGCCGTAGTGGCACCTAAGGAAACACCTACACACCTCCCTGAACACTAACAGGACCATCCCTTGAGAGCCCTCTGCTGCCACAAAATAATCGGATCATGAGAGGCCAATCAGGGAAGACCCAACACAACAGGAAACGCAACTCAGGAAAACTCAGGAAATTATGTAGGTAACCACATGTGGGCAACAGGGGGCTCTGGGTGAGTTGTGTGCCTACTCACCTGGGATGACCCACCAGTGCTCCGCCTGCTACCTCGACTTCCAGGAGAAACACCCCAGCACCGACCAGCAGTGTGCCCTCTGCGGCCACAGTTGGTGCAAGGAATGGTTCCCCCTCCGGTCCCCCTCATAGCAGCCCCTCCCAACTCCACCGGTGTTGGATCCAAGGTGCTGGGTAATGGAACGGGCGGACCCCGATCTAGACGTCCGCGGGAGGCCAACAGGTTATCCAGCCGGATAGACAAGTCCACCAGCTGGTCCAGGTTGAGAGTGGTGTCCCTGCAGGCTAGCTCCCTACGAACGTCCTCTCGTAAACTACACCTGTAGTGATCGATCAGGGCCCGCTCCTTCCATCCCGCACCAGCTGCCAGAGTTCTGAAGTCCAGTGCGAACTCTTGAGCGTTCCTCATCCCCTGTCTAAGATGGAACAATCGCTCTGCCGCCGCTCTCCCTTCAGGTGGATGATCAAAGACTGCCCGGAAGCGGCGAGAGAAGTCCTCATAGTCATCCAGAGTTTGGCCTTCCCTTCCCCAGATGGCGTTGGCCCACTCCAGGGCTTTACCAATCAGGCAGGAGATGAGGGCACCCACTTTCTCGCATCCCGAAGGGGACGGCTGAACAGCCACCAGGTAAAGCTCCAGCTGTAGTAGGAACCCCTGGCACCTGGCAGCTGTTCCGTCATACGCTCCTGGGAGCGAGAGCCGAATCCCACTGGGTCCTGACGATGGAGGGGTGGACATCGGTGTAGGCTGAGGTGCGGCCGGAGGTGATGGAGTAGGATTGACCGGAAAACCTCCTCTCTCCCATCTGTCCATTGTTTGCAGCACGCAATCCATGGCTGTCCCTAGACTGTGTAACATGGTCGCGTGCTGTTGGACGCGCTCCTCTACTGGGAGAGAAGGGCTGGCTGCACCTGCTGACTCCATTTGAAAGGTCCGTGATTCTGTCAGCGATTGTGTGCAGATATGTAGCGGAGTCAGGCGCAGGACACAGGTGTTGAGCAAAACAACGGAGTTTACTCAAAATGCAAGCAAAATTATACATACGAATAACAACAAACACACATGCACCTACAACAACCACTAACGACACAAACAATCACGGACAGAACCGAAATGTATGCCAGAGGGTTAAATAGGGAACATGATAGGGGAATTGAAACCAGGTGTGTGTAATACAGACAAAACAAAGCGAAACTGAAACATGGATCGGTGGTGACTAGAAAGCCGGTGACATCAACCGCCGAACAAGGAGAAGGGCCGACTTCGGCGGAAGTCGTGACACTATTTCTAAAATGTGTCTTCTTAAACCTAACCCTAACATGAACCCTAACCTTAACCACACTGTTAACCGTATGACTAACCCCTCCCTCTAGTGGTGTGGGGGCTGTGCTTTGGCAGAGTGGGTGGGGTTATATCCTTCCTGTTTGGCCCTGTCCGGGGGTTTCTTCGGATGAGGCCACAGTGTCTCCTGACCGCTCCTGTCTCAGCCTCCAGTATTTATGCTGCAGTAGTTTATGTGTCGGGGGGCTAGGGTCAGTTGGTTATATCTGGAGTACTTCTCCTGTCTTATCCAGTGTCCTGTGTGAATTTAAGTATGCTCTCTCTAATTCTCTCGTTCTCTCTTTCTCTCTGAGAACCTGAGCCCTAGGACCATACGTCAGGACTACCGGGCATGCTGACACCTTGCTGTCCCCAGTCCGCCCGGCCTTGCTGCTATTCCAGTTTCAACTGTTTCTGCCTGCGGTTACGAAACCCCTACCTGTCCCAGACCTGCTGTTTTCAACTCTTAATGATCGGCTATGAAAAGCCAACTGAGATTTATTCCTGATTATTATTTGACCATGCTTGTCATTTATGAACATTTTGAAAATCTTGGCTCTCTCTAATTTTCTCCTTCTCTCTTTCTTTCTCTCGGAGGACCTGGGCCCTAGGACCATGCGTCGGCACTGCCGCCCGTGGTGACTCCTTGCTGTCCCCAGTCCGCCTGGCCTTGCTGCTATTCCAGTTTCAGCTGTTCTGCCTGCGGTTATGGAACCGCCACCTGTCCCAGACCTGTTGTTTTTCAACTCTTAATGATCAGCTATGAAAAGCCAACTGAAAATTATTCATGATTATTATTTGACCATGCTTGTCACTTATGAACATTTTTGAACATCTTGGCATAGTTCTGTTATAATCTCCACCCGGCACAGCCAGAAGAGGACTGGCCACCCCTCATAGCCTGGTTCCTCTCTAGGTTTCTTCCTAGGTTTTGGCCTTTCTAGGGAGTTTTTCCTAGCCACCGTGCTTCTACACCTGCATTCTAGCTGTTTGGGGTTTTAGGCTGGGTTTCTGTACAGCACTTCGAGATATTATCTAATGTACGAAGGGCTATATAAAATAAAATTGATTGATTGATTGACTAACCCTAACCTTAAATCTATACCAAAAAGCAGTTTTTTGTTTTCATGAATTTTTACAATATAGGCAATTTTGTCTTTGTAGCTGGGGTATCTAGGAGAAACCCTAAAATGGCTTCTTGGTATCATGTAATGAGGTAGGGAGACTGGGAACCAATCTGGGCTAGCTAGAGCCAACTTCATACACTTGCTAGGTGGCTAGGAGTATTACAGAGAAACAACGACCAAAAATTAAACAAAAGTAGTAGTATTTTTTCACTATTATTATTATTATAATATGTTTTTTACAGGTCAAATCTGAGGGGGCACGTGCCCCTGTTCCCTCTATGGACATGAAGCCTCTGAGTCCCGATGCTGTCTAAAGGGGATGATGTCACCATATACTGTAGGTCATGACCTGTATTAGTTGTAACCAGAGCTCGTCTGTGTGTGTGTGTGTGTGTGTGTGTGTGTGTGTGTGTCTGTGCACATGCACGCACGTGTGTACGCATATGTGAGTGTGTGAGTCACGAGGTGAAATGTGACAGTGTCTTTGGCTCTGGGATGATCAGGCCGAAAATACAAACTGGAATCAATTGTATAATAATTATTATTATTATTATTTGGCGGGTGCTTATATTTGTCCTGTTACACACAAATGAGTAATGAAAATGTGTTTACTGCATGTCCCAACTCCCCCTGAGACAGCCAGGGTCACCATTGTTAGGCATGGATTCCTCAACAGAGGCATACCATAGTTCTAACCCGTATATTACAATCTCAACTAATTTCCACCCTGTGACAGTTAGTCCATGGTTTATAAATCATTATAGCCAAGCTGTGCTTGTATTCTCACTAGAATACAAGCACAGCCCGTGGAGCTAACCACATTGCATGATAGCTTAGCTACAAAGCTAGCGAACGTATTCCATGGCACTGCATTGTAATTTGCCTGGAACAAATGAAATGGTTTGGGGCCTGGGGTTAATTATTGGACGGATGAGTCACTAACTGTGGTTAGCAGGCGAGGGTCGGGGAGGTGATTGGGAGACAGCAAAGCAGAGGCACGGTAATGCGTACTGTCATAGGGCAGTGTGTTGATTTCTAATGATGCTGGTTAGCGGGGTAGCAATGTGATGTCGTTGGAGATGTATTTATTTACTGAAAGAGAATTGGAGAAAGGGAGAGAGAGAGAGAGAGAGAGAGAGAGAGAGAGAGAGAGAGAGAGAGAGAGAGAGAGAGAGAGAGAGAGAGGTTTTTTTGAGAAGGCTAAGGACAACAAAAAACAAAAAAAAGCCCCTTGTGGGAGGAACAAGGCAATCATGAGGTTCCATCCCTAGGCCCCACGGCCCATCCCCCAGCCCGCCTCACCAACTGACTGTCATCACTGTCTTTTCTGGGTTATACTGTATGCCTGGTGGGTACAGATCAGCACACAGATAGACTTAGCATCCAGCAGTGCCCTCCTGCTAGCCTGAGTTAGTCTGAGAAATGGTAGCTACTGCAGCACTTTCTGGTCTGTTGTTCTGAGACTAATTGTATTAGCATTGATAGCTGAAAGGCCTGTATATATTATGTCTCAACTTGACCACTTCCTTTTAAGTTAGTGATTGTGAAGGAAAGGAGATGAGGCGAGGAAGCTTTGAACGGACATACCCTGTTCTATTTCAATGTAAGAGACTGCTATGTGGTCAAAGTCTTTGACCCCTATTAGGACATAGCAGCCCCATAGCAGACTCTTACATAGAAATAGAATGAGGATGTCTGTTCAAAATATTCTACGTCTGTGGTCTCTTCTTTATACACTGTAGCATCCTCTCTGATTATAGGTACATGGAGTTATCTCAAACTGCACCACCACCTGATGTAAAGGGTGTCCCACTGCTTGCTTAGCGAGTACCGTTTCCACCTGATTCAGCTCATACCGAGGTTCGAACTCAGGACCTCTGTCTCGCAGACCCACCTAGGCCTAACTGCTTAGCTTTTCTACCCAAATCAAATCAAAGTTTATTGGTTGCGTACACAGATTTGAAGATGATATCACAGGTGCAGTGAAATGCTTGTGTTTCTAGCTCCAACAGTGCAGTAATACCTAGCAATACAAAACAATGAGCACATAATCCATGTATATAATGATGGTGTGTATAGACAGTATGGACAGTATATGAATAGAAAGATGTGTACAGCAGTAATTATATAGGATGAGCCATGACTAGAATACACTATATACATATGTAAACAGTATGTAAACATTATTAAAGTGACCAGTCTTCCATGACTATATACATAGGGCAACAGTCTCTAAGGTCCAGGGTAGAGTACCAGGTGGTGGCCAACTAGTAACAGTGACTAAGGTTCAGGGCAGGGTACTGGGCGGAGGCTGGCTAGTGGTGAATGTTTAACAGTCTCGGTCCCAGCTTTGATGCACCTGTAATGTCTCCTCCTTCTAGATGGTAGTGGGTTGAACAGGCCGTGGCTCGAGTGGCTGAGGTCCTTGATGATCTTCTTGACCTTCCTGTGACACCAGGTGATGGAGGGCAGGCAGTTGGTCTGACCGCACCACCCTCTAGAGAGCCATGCGGTTGTGGACGGTGTAATTGCCGTACCAGCCCGACAGGATGCTCTCAATGGTGCATCTGTAAAAGTTCATGAGGGTCTTAGGGGCCAAGCCAAATTTCTTCAGCCTCCTGAGGTCGAAGAGGCACTGTTACACCTTTTTCACCACACTGTCTGTGTGATGGGACCATTTCAGGTCTTCAGTGAGGAACTTTCAGCTTTTGACCCTCTCCACTGCGGCCCTGTCTTTGTGGATGGGGGCGTGCTCTCTCTACTGTCTCCTGTAGTCTACGATCAGCTCCTTTGTTTTGTTGACTTTGAGGTTATTTTCCTGGAATCACTCCGCTAGGACTCTTACCTCTTCCCTGTAGGCTGTCTCGTCATTGTTGGTAATCAGGCCTACCACTGTTGTGTCGTCAAATTTGATGATTGAGTTGGAGACGTGCATGGCCATGCAGTTATGGGTGAACAGGGAGTACATGAGGGGGCTCAGCAGGAATACACATTTCAGTTGAAGGGATTCAGTTGTACAACTGACTAGGTATCCCCCTTTCCCTAATGCACCCTTGTGGGGCCCTCATGTTGAGGATCAGCGTGGCGGATGTGTTGTGCCTACATACACCACTTGGGGTTGTCCGGTCAGGAAGTCCATGACCCAGCTGCACCGGGAGGGGTTCAGACCCAGGGCCCTGAGCTTTGTGATGAGCTTGTAGGTACTATCATGTTGAAGAGTACCCGTTGCTCTATTGAAAAAGGCCTTCTTCAATGGCGCAAGCGGTGACACTTCCGGCTGAGGAGGGAGTTTCACAGATCCCCATCTGCTACACTGACACCCACCCAACACTTCTCTATTAACCCACACATCTCTGTGTTCAGTCTACCCACCCAACACTTCTGTATTAACCCACACATCTCTGTGTTCAGTCTACCCACCCAACACTTCTCTATTAACCGACACATCTCTGTGTTCAGTCTACCCACCCAACACTTCTCTATTAACTCACACATCTCTGTGTTCAGTCTACCCACCCAACACTTCTCTATTAACCCACACATCTCTGTGTTCAGTCTACCCACCCAACACTTCTCTATTAACTCACACATCTCTGTGTTCAGTCTACCCACCCAACACTTCTCTATTAACCGACACATCTCTGTGTTCAGTCTACCCACCCAACACTTCTCTATTAACCCACACATCTCTGTGTTCAGTCTACCCACCCAACACCTCTCTATTAACTCACACATCTCTGTGTTCAGTCTACCCACCCAACACCTCTCTATTAACTCACACATCTCTGTGTTCAGTCTACCCACCCAACACTTCTCTATTAACCCACCCATCTCTGTGTTCAGTCTACCCACCCAACACTTCTCTATTAACCCACACATCTCTGTGTTCAGTCTACCCACCCAACACTTCTTTATTAACTCACACATCTCTGTGTTCAGTCTACCCACCCAACACTTCTCTATTAACTCACACATCTCTGTGTTCAGTCTACCCACCCAACACTTCTCTATTAACTCACACATCTCTGTGTTCAGTCTACCCACCCAACACTTCTCTATTAAGCCACACATCTCTGTGTTCAGTCTACCCACCCAACACTTCTCTATTAACTCACACATCTCTGTGTTCAGTCTACCCACCCAACACTTCTCTATTAACTCACACATCTCTGTGTTCAGTCTACCCACCCAACACTTCTTTATTAACCCACACATCTCTGTGTTCAGTCTACCCACCCAACACTTCTCTATTAACTCACACATCTCTGTGTTCAGTCTACCCACCCAACACTTCTGTATTAACCCACACATCTCTGTGTTCAGTCTACCCACCCAACACTTCTCTATTAACCGACACATCTCTGTGTTCAGTCTACCCACCCAACACTTCTCTATTAACTCACACATCTCTGTGTTCAGTCTACCCACCCAACACTTCTCTATTAACCCACACATCTCTGTGTTCAGTCTACCCACCCAACACTTCTCTATTAACTCACACATCTCTGTGTTCAGTCTACCCACCCAACACTTCTCTATTAACCGACACATCTCTGTGTTCAGTCTACCCACCCAACACTTCTCTATTAACCCACCCATCTCTGTGTTCAGTCTACCCACCCAACACTTCTCTATTAACCCACACATCTCTGTGTTCAGTCTACCCACCCAACACTTCTTTATTAACTCACACATCTCTGTGTTCAGTCTACCCACCCAACACTTCTCTATTAACTCACACATCTCTGTGTTCAGTCTACCCACCCAACACTTCTCTATTAACTCACACATCTCTGTGTTCAGTCTACCCACCCAACACTTCTCTATTAAGCCACACATCTCTGTGTTCAGTCTACCCACCCAACACTTCTCTATTAACTCACACATCTCTGTGTTCAGTCTACCCACCCAACACTTCTCTATTAACTCACACATCTCTGTGTTCAGTCTACCCACCCAACACTTCTTTATTAACCCACACATCTCTGTGTTCAGTCTACCCACCCAACACTTCTCTATTAACTCACACATCTCTGTGTTCAGTCTACCCACCAACTGACATTTGTCTGCAATAGCCCATAGGAAGAGCTGGGATTGTTATCTAAGGGGGAGCTATTTGAAAGTAACAAGGCCCACTTCAAATTAAGTGTTGCCATCTACTCCATTGTGGTTCTGACACACTTCCTCTGTAGAGCTATACAGTATGTGGGGGTGGCCCACAACTCTCTCTCTCTCTTTCATCCCTCCCTCCCTCCCTCCCTCCCTCACCATCTCTCATCGTTCTGTCTTTTCCTCACCTCCCTCTCTTTCTGTTTATCTCCTCTCCCCTCTCTCTCTTTCTCTGTTCTCTCAATATCCCACTCTCTCTATCACCCTCTCTGCCTGTGATGGCAAGAAACAGTGTTCTTGTTACCATAGCAATGCAACGCTGACCAGCCTACGCCTGCTTTTGTCATGTAACTGAAGACTGCTCGGTTCCTAAATCATACAGACTTGATGAGGGTAAACCGTAAAAGCTTCTCATGCTTTATCCATAACATACTTTTATATGCATATTTTTGTATGTATCCTTTTGGTTTAGAAACTGCATATATACAGTGAAGCAGATTTCACGATGATAGGGTGCAGAGATTTTCCTGGCCTCCAGAACCTATGAACACAATACTGTGAATGTATATTTCAGTTGTTGAATATCTGACCTACCCAATATAAAGCTAACATCAAACCATTACATCATCATGGAAAGGACATCCCACAAAGGAAATAGGATCTTCCTGGAGACAATACGACATGAGGAAGAAGAGGAGGAACACTGCAGTGACCAGAAATAACATGGAAAATGTGACGTCAGGAAACAGGAATTCCCCTGACATAGAATAAGCCTAGTCCTAGACTAAAGGCCATCCTCAATTGATGTTTTCTATTGATACCACTTTTTAGTTCCGCACTAGACTTCATCTGTGTCTGGGAGAACCGGCCCTTTGACTCCCAGACCTTTCCAATCCATATTTTTTCACACACAGGTTTGACCTGCCAATAAAGCACCAAGGCAGAAAGATCAGTGTGTAGTAACCAACAGAGGCTCATTGGAGGAGCTACAGGAGGACAGGCTCATTGTAATGTCTGGAATGGAATACATGGAACAGAGTCAAAGATGTGGTTTCCATATGTTTGATGTGTTTGATACCATTCCATTAATCCCATCGAGCCATAACAATGAGCCCGTCCTCCTATAGATCCTCCCACCAGCCTCCACTGGTAGTAACATGTCCAAAACTATGACATATTCTCTTACTGTAAGACCATGGTCTCTGAATATCCCTGTTGACATTGGACCATGGAATATGACTGTGGAAAATACAGTTAACTGCCAAAATAAAAGGAAATACTTAAGTAAATGAGGGATACAACATATATTGAAAGCAAATGCTTCCACACAGGTGTGGTTCCTGAGTTAATAAAGCTTAGGGTCATGTATAAAATGCCCAGTTGCCCATTATTTTGGCTACCATGGCTAGAAGAAGAGATCTCAGTGACTTTGAAAGAGGGGTCTCAAAGGAGCCTAGGTTGTGTGTGTGTGCGTGTGCGTGTGCGTGCGCGTGTGCGTGTGCGTGTGTGTCCCAGTCACCAGATGTCAACCCAATTGAACACTTATTGTGTGGAAATTCTGGAGAGGCACCATCAACAAAACACCAAATGATGGAATTTCTCGTGGAAGAAGGGTGTCACATCGCTCCAATAGAGTTCCAGACACTTGTATAATCTAAGCCAAGGTGCATTGAAGCTGTTTTGGTGGCTCATGGTAGCCCAATTCCCTATTAAGACACGTTGTTGGTGTTTCCTTTATTTTGCCAGTTACCTGTAAATGTAGCTAAGTAGGGAAGATGGAAAACAGTAAGGGCTATTTACTCTTTTGACTCGATTCTGATGAATGATTTTCCTCCACAGTCAGGAAGTGTTGACATTTTATATTCTGTCTCAAAGCTAGGAGTAACTTCACTAAAAGGCTGAGGAGCACTAGCATTGGGTCGTATTTTAAAACAGGGTCCCATCCTTAGGGCGTGTTCTGCTATGATGACCATAGCCGGACCGGACCTCCCCTCCCCTCTCCTCTCTCTGTCACCTGACACTGTGCCAAAAGTGGAACCTTCAATGTGAACATGGAGAAGAAGGGTTCTTAGCAAACACTGTACACCAGCTTCCATTCAAAATGGAACAGGAATCTTACCATCAATTTATGACAAATCACATAGTTCTCCATCAATGAGCAGCAGACTTTATATTGTAGCTTTCCCATTACATATGTATGAAAATGAAAACATGAAATAAGAATAAATAAGAATTTAAAGTCATAAGACATGGCCAGATATGGAATTATTAACACATACTAACTACACTACAGCCTCTGAATGAGTGTCTTAATTTTGTTGTCAGCAAACTTATTCAATGACCTTTAATTTCTCATGGCATTTTTGCAGTCTTCCCTTAGATGTCACAGTGCAGCCAAAACAAGATGACATGTTGTAATTATTCAGTTCTGTGTATCAATTCCACCTGTGTA
The DNA here is from genome assembly GCF_029448725.1 of Salvelinus fontinalis. Lineage (NCBI taxonomy): Eukaryota > Metazoa > Chordata > Actinopteri > Salmoniformes > Salmonidae > Salvelinus > Salvelinus fontinalis. The sequence continues at coordinate 14,339,242 of NC_074679.1, read as the reverse complement.
TTTTCTGTAAGTACTGCATCTCTGGCTCTGAAGTGGATCACTCATTCACTCACTGTTGTCATGGAGACGAAGGCAGGAGGAAAACACACTGACATGCTGACTGGCATCCCCGAGTCAACCTCAAAAATGTGAGGTCATGTGTTCCGTAGAGAGGGGGAGGAAGGGAGAGGGAGAGAGAATGAGAGAGGGAGAGAGAAGGAGAGAGTTCATGCTGACAGGTCAGTGCTCCGGCCAACACCGGGGATTCGCCCACCCGTTGTCGGCCAGCTGTGATATCTGTGACACACACACACACACACACACACATAGGAGGTTGGGGATGGATAGGAGGAAGAGGGAGTGTTTTGGCCGTTGGTATTTTCTGCATCCTAGTCAGAGAATGTGTTCCAAACCATCAGCCTTGCTTTTAGAGTCTCAGCCTTGTTACACTCCCCAAAGCCAGCTGAAACATGGCTCAAGGAGAAATTTGGTTGACAGCAAAGAAATAGGATATTTCCAGCTTAGTTGCTGTGTGCTTTCTGATGACAGAGGGAGAAATATAGAGCGAGAGATGTCCAGAGAAGAAAAATCCTAACTGACTACTCCACCAAGTGATATTATAAGCCATATTCTGTGTTGACACAACCAATGATATTACAGTTACAACAGAGGCACATACTGTATATCTATTTCACACGATCGTTGTCATGGCAACATGTTTTTGCTGTCCTGAGAATAGATAAATGAACAATCCCTTTACATTTTCATAGGATGAACATATTACAATTCTGTCCTATGTCACTGGCAGCGGCCACAACAAATTCAAAGCAAACAAAAACAGAGTGCAGTGGTTTCCATGACGACCAGCAGTGTGCTGCTGTTACAAGTGGGCAGAGACTAACAGAGGAGTCATCAGAGAAATGGAGGGGAATTAAAGAGCAACGTCTGTATGTGTGTGTGCGTGCGTATGAGGGTGTGTGTGTCTTCGTGCGCATTTTGTCAGTGTATGTACTGCGTGCATATGTGCATGTGAAATATCCATGTGTGGGTGTATGTGTGTTTTGTATGTGTACCTACAGATGTAGGATCTTATTTTGATCACTCTTTTGGTGATGAGGATTTTCCTACGCAGCAGGAAATTCTAACTTGTAGTATATTTGATTTTTAAAAAAAGCTTCTTGAGTTTAATTTCCACTTAGAAAAATTCCGACTTGATTTGCCCTAGTGAAAAATGGATCAACCCTCTACAAAAATATTCATTAATTGTAATCCACATGATCATTTAAATGTCCTGTTGCTGCAGGATGATTTTCCTGCTGTAGCAAACTGGCTCATATATCTGTAGGTGCGCATGTGAATGTGTTTGTATGTGTGTTTGGGTGTATGAAAATGAACTCGAGCTTGGAATTCTTTGATGAATCCTCCAAACCGTCCCTTAGACAAAAACGCCAAGAAGAGGCAACATATCTATTTACCATGACACCTCTGGGTGAGGATATCCAGATTCTGAGTGTTTAACAGTCACATGTAAAGGGTTGCAGGTGTGATTGCAGGGTACAGTTAAAATCTTAGGCTCCGAGCTCCAACATGCAGGACTAGTGAAATAAAATGAGGAAAATGGTAATAAAAACAACAACAATAGAAATAGCACTATATACATCATAACAGCTGTGGCAGTGATGAATAAATACATGTCCATTGGGGTGGAGGCAGAGTACAGACTGTTGTGGGGGAATGGCCATAGGGGGAGTAGCAGGGGGGGGGGGGTAGCTGACTAATCAAATCAAATGTCATTAGTCACATGCGCCGAAAACAACACTGAAATGCTTACTTACGAGCCCCTAAACAACAATGCCGTTTCAAAAAATACAGATAAGAATAAATGATCAAAGTAACAAGTAATTAAAGAGCAGCAGTGAAATAACAACAGCGAGACTATATACAGGGGAGTAACGATACAGAGTCAAGGTGAGGGGGCACCGGTTATTTGAGGTAGTATGTACATGTACAGCTGAAGTCGGAAGTTTACAGACACTTAGGTTGGAGTCATTAAAACTTGTTTTTCAACCACTCCACAAATGTCTTGTTAACAAACTATAGATTTGGCAAGTAGGTTAGGACATCTACTTTGTAAATGACAAATAATTTTCCCAACAATTGTTTACAGACAGATTATTTAACTTATAATTCACTGTATCATAATTCCAATGGGTCAGAGGTTTACATACACTAAATTGAATGTGCCTTTAAACAGCTTGGAAAATTCCAGAAAATGATGTCATGGCTTTAGAAGCTTCTGTTAGGCTAATTGACATCATTTGAGTCAATTGGAGGTGTACCTGTGGATGTATTTCAAGGCCTACCTTCAAACTCAGTGCCTCTTTGCTTGACATCATGGGAAAATCAAAAGAAATCATCCAAGACCTCAGAAAAAAAATGGTAGACCTCCACAAGTCTGGTTCATCCTTGGGAGCAATTTCCAAATGCCTGAAGGTACCACGTTCATCTATAAAAACAATAGTATGCACGTATAAACACCATGGGACCACGCAGCCGTCATACTGCTCAGGAAGGAGATGTGTTCTGTCTCCTAGAGATGAACGTACTTTGGTGCAAAGAGTGCAAATCAATCAAAGAACAACAGCAAAGGACCTTGTGAAGATGCTGGAGAAAACAGGTAAAAAAGTATCTATATCCACAGTAAAACGAGTCCTACAGTTGAAGTCGGAAGTTTACATACACCTTAGCCAAATACATTTAAACTCAGTTTTTCACAATTCCTGGCATTTAATCCTAGTTAACATTCCCTGTTTTAGGTCAGTTCGGATCACCACTGTATTTTAAGAATGGGAAATGTCAGAATAATAGTAGAGAGAATGATTTCTTTCAGATTTGATTTCTTTCATCACATTCCCAGTGGGTCAGAAGTTTACATACACTCAATTAGTATTTGGTAGCATTGCCTTTAAATTGTTTAACTTGGGTCAAACGTTTTGGGTAGCCTTCCACAAACTTCCCACAATACGTTGGGTGAATTTTGGCCCATTCCTCCTGACAGAGCTGGTGTAACTGAGTCATGTTTGTAGGCCTCCTTGCTCGCACACGCCTTTTCAGTTCTGACCACACATTTTCTATGGGATTGAGGTCAGGGCTTTGTGATGGCCACTCCAATACCTTGACTTTGTTGTCCTTAAGCCATTTTGCCACAACTTTGGAAGTATGCTTGGGGTCATTGTCCATTTGGAAGACCCATTTGCGACCAAGCTTTAACTTCCTGACTGATGTCTTGAGATGTTGCTTCAATATATCCACATAATTTTCCTGCCTCATGATGCCATCTATTTTGTGAAGTGCACCAGTCCCGCATGCAGCAAAGCACCCCCACAACATGATGTTGCCACCCCCGTGCTTCACGGTTGGGATGGTGTTCTTCGGCTTGCAAGCCTCCCCCCTTTTCCTCCAAACATAACGATGGTCATTAACGCCAAACAGTTCTATTTTTGTTTCATCAGACCAGAGGACATATCTCCAAAAAGTACGATCTTTGTCCCCATATGCAGTTGCAAACCATAGTCTGGCTTTTATATGGCCATTTCGGAGGCAGTGGCTTCTTCCTTGCTGAGCAGCCTTTCAGGTTATGTCGATATAGGACTTGTTTAACAGTGGATATAAAAACTTTTGTACCTGTTTCCTCTAGCGTTCATCTCCAGAAGACAGAACGCGTCTCCGAAAGGCCGCTCAGCAAGGAAGAAGTTACTGCGCAAAAACCGCCATAAAAAAGGCAGACTACGGTTTTCAACTGCATATGGGGACAAAGATCGTACTTTTTGGAGAAATGTCCTCTGGTCTGATGAAACAAAAATATAACTGTTTGGCCATAATGACCATCGTTATGTTTGGAGGAAAAAGGGGGAGGCTTGCAAGCCGAAGAACACCATCCCAACCGTGAAGCACGGGGGTGGCAGCATCATGTTGTGGGGGTGCTTTGCTGCATGAGGGACTGGTGCACTTCACAAAATAGATGGCATCATGAGGAAGGAAAATTATGTGGATATATTGAAGCAACATCTCAAGTCATTGGTCAGGAAGTTAAAGCTTGGTCGCAAATGGGTCTTCCAAATGGACAATGACCCCAAGCATACTTCCAAAGTTGTGGCAAAATAGCTTAAGGACAACAAAGACAAGGTATTGGAGTGGCCATCACAAATCCCTGACCTCAATCCTATATAACATTTTTGGGCAGAACTGAAAAAGTGTGTGCGAGCAAGAAGGCCTACAAACGTGACTCAGTTACACCAGCTCTGTCAGGAGGAATGGGCCAAAATTCACCCAACTTATTGTGGGAAGCTTGTGGAAGGCTACCTGAAACGTTTGACCCAAGTTAAACAATTTAAAGGCAATGCTACCAAATACTAATTGAGCGTTTGTAAACTTCTGACCCACTGGGAATGTGATGAAAGAAATCAAATCTGAAAGAAATCATTCTCTGTACTATTATTCTGACATTTCAAATTCTTAAAATAAAGTGGTGATCCGAACTGACCTAAGACCGGGAAATGTTAATAGGAATAAATGCCAGGAAAAAAAACGGAGTTTAAATGTATTTGGCTAAGATGTATGTAAACTTCCGACTTCAACTGTAGGTAGAGTTATTAAGGTGACTATGCATAGATGACAAAAGAGAGTGGCAGTGGTGTAAAGAGGGTGTAAGGTGTGGGGGGTGCACTGCAAATAGTCTCGGTAGCCATTTGACTAGATGTTCAGGAGTCTTATGGCTTGGGGGTAGAAGTTGTTTAGACGCCTCTTGGACCCAGACTTGGCGCTCCTGTACTGCTTGCTGTGCGGTAGCAGAGAGAACAGTCTATGACTAGGGTGGCTGGAGTCCTTGACAATTTTTAGGGCCTTCCTCTGACACCGCCTGGTACAGAGGTCCTGGATGGCAGGAAGCTTGGCCCCAGTGATGTACTGGGCAATTCGCTCTACCCTTTGTTGTGCCTTGAGGTCAGAGGCTGAGCAGTTGCCATACCAGGCAGTGATGCAACCAGTCAGGATGCTATTGATGGTGCAGCTGTAGAACCTTTTGAGGATCTGAGGACCAATGCCAAATCTTTTCTGTCTCCTGAGGGGGAATAGGTTTTGTCGTGCCCTCTTCACAACTGTCTCTGTGTGCTTTGACCATATTAGTTTGTTGATGTGGACACCAAGGAACTTGAAGCTCTCAACCTGCTCTACTGCAGCACCGTCCATGAGAATGGGGGTGTGCTCGGTCCTTCTTTTCCTGTATTCCACAATCATCTCCTTTGTCTTGATCACGTTGAGGGAGAGGTTGTTGTGCTGGCACCACACGACCAGGTCTCTGACCTCCTCCCTATAGGCTGTCTTGTCGTTGTTGGTGATCAGGCTCTGTGTGCATTGTTGTGTCAATTGCAAACTTAATTATGGTGTTGAAGTCGTGCCTGGCCGTGCAATCGTGAGTGAACAGGGAGTACAGAAGGGGACTGAGCACGCACACCTGAAGGGCCCCTGTGTTGAGGATCAGCGTGGCGGATGTTTTGTTACCTACCCTTACCACCTGGGAGCGGCCCGTCAGGAAGACCAGGATCCAGTTGCAGAGGAAGGTGTTTAGTCCCAGGGTCCTTAGCTTATTGATGAGCTTTGACGGCACTATGGTGTTGAACGCTGAGCTGTAGTCAATGAATAGCATTCGCACATAAGTATTCCTTTTGTCCAGGTGGGAGAGGGCAGTGTGGAGTGCAATGGGGATTGCATAATCTTTGGATCTGTTGGGACGCTATGCAAATTGGAGTGTGTCTAGGGTTTCTGGGATGATGGTGTTGATGTGAGCCATGACCAGCCTTTGAAGGCACTTCATGGCTACAGACGTGAGTGCTACGGGTCAGTAGTCGTTTAGGCAGGTTACCGTAGTGTTCTTGGGCACAGGGACTATGGTGATCTACTTAAAACATGTTGGTCTTACAGACTTGGACAGGGAGAGGTTGAAAATATCAGTGAAGATACTGGCCAGTTGATCAGAGCATGCTCGCAGTACACGTCCTGGTAATCCGTCTGGCCATGCGGCCTTGTGAATGTTGACCTGTTTGAAGGTCTTACTCACATCAGCTGCGGAGAGCGTGATCACACAGTCTTATGGAACAGCTGGTGCTCTCATGCATGTTTCAGTGTTATTTGCCTCGAAGCGAGCATAGAATTAGTTCAGCACGTCTTGTAGGCTCGTGTCACTGGGCAGCTCTCGGCTGTGCTTCCCCCTTGTAGTCTATAATAGTTTGCAAGCCCTGCCACATTCGACGAGCGTCAGAGCCAGTGTAGTACGATTCGATCTTAGTCCAGTATTGACGCTTGCCTGTTTGATGGTTCGTCAGAGGGCATAGCGAGATCTCTTCAAAGCTTCTGGGTTAGAGTCCCGCTCCTTGAAAGTGGCAGCTCTAGCTCAGTGCGGATGCTGCCTGTAATCCAGGGCTTCTGGTTGGGGTATGTACGTACAGTCACTGTGCGGACGACTTCCTCGATGCACTTATTGATGAAGCCAATGACTGATGTGGTGAACTCCTCAACCTCAATGCTATCGGAGGAATCCCTGAACATATTCCAGTCTGTGCTAGCAAAACAGTCCTGTAGCTTAGCATCTGTTTCATCTGATCACTTTTTTATTGATCTAGTCACTGGTGCCTCCTGCTTTCATTTTTGCTTGTAAGCAGGAATCAGGAGACCATCAAGCTGCTATTCAGCAGCCTGATGGTTTGAAGGTAGAAACTATTGGCCAGTCTTCCAGTTTTCTCCATGTCGCTCCTCTACTGACCGTGTCTGAGTGATGGAAGCGGGGAACAGGGCATGGCTCGGGTGGCTGGGGTCCCTAATGATCTTCTTGGCCTTCTTGTGACACCTGGTGTTGTAGGTGTCCTGGAGGGCAGGCAGTTTGCACCCAATGATGCGTTTGGCTACGCGTATCACCCTCTGAAGCAACTTGCGGTCCGCGGCGATGGAGTTGCTGTACCAGGCTGTGATGCAGCCCGACAGTATGCTCTCAATGGTGCTCCTGTAGAACACTGTGAGGAACCTTGGGCACAGGCCAAATTTCTTCAGCATCCTGAGGTTGAAGAGTAGCTGTCGTGCCTTCTTCACCACAGTGTCCATGTGGTTTGACCATTTTAGCTTCTCTGAGGTGTGTATGCCGAGGATTTAGAAGTTATTGACCGTCTCCATGGGACCTTGTTGTTGAGGATGGGGGTTTGTCCAGCCTGGTTCTTCATGAAGTCCACAATCAGCTTCTTCGTTTTTCTGACGTTGAGCGAGAGGTTGTTTACCTGGAACCATGCTGACAGAGTGTCTACCTCCTCCCTGTAGGTCATCTTGTCGTTGTTGGTAATCAGGCCTGTCGTGTCGTCAGTGAACTTGATGATGCAGTTGGAACTGTGTGAAGCCACGCAGTCGTGGGTATACAGGGAATACAGGAGGGAACTGAGGACGCACCCTTGTTGGGTCCCTGTGTTGACAATCAGGGTTGAGGTAAATGTTGCCTAACTTCACCACCTGAGAAGTCCAAGACCCAGTTGCATAGAAAGGAGTTCAGACCCTGGGCTGTGAGCTTTGTAATGATCTGAAGGCCGAGCTGTATTGAAGGCCGAGCTGTAGTCGATGAACAGCATCCTCACATATGCATTATTTTTGTCCAGGTGGGTAAGGGCAGTGTGCAATGGTGATTGTGTGTTCCATGGATCTGTCAGGGCAGTAGTTGAATTGTAGAGGGTTGAGTGTGTCGGGGAGGGAAAAAGATCTTTGACTAGCCTATCGATGACGGAAGCGAGTGCTACTGGTTGGTAGTCATTCAGTTCAGTTACTTTTCCTTTCTTGGGCATGGGGATGATAGTGGACATCTTCAAGCAAGTGGGTATGTATTTTATTTAACCTTTATTTAACTAGGCAAGTCATTTAAGAACATATCTTTAATTACAATGACGGCTACAATAATTGCCTAGTTCAGGGGCAGAATGACAGATTTTTACCTTGTCAGCTCTGGGATTTGATCTAGCAACCTTTCAGTTACTAGCCCAACGCTCAAACCAATAGGCTACCTGCCACCCCAAAGAGAGCTAGCGAGAGATTGAAAATGTCACAGAACACAAGTCAGTACATGCTCTGAGGGCACAACTAGGGATGCCATCTGGGCCGGCAGCCTTGTAAGGGTTAACACATTTGAATGATTTACATACGTAGTCAGTGGAGACCGTGAGTATGTAGCCCACGTTGTCATTAGGGTCTGCAGCTCAGGGTCATTGTGCTCAAAAATTTTTGTTTAGCTCGTCTGGTAGTGTGGCGTTGGTGACCGCGATGTGGCTGGCTTTCTTTTTGTAATCCATGATCGTTAGGAGCCCCTGCCACATACGCCTTGTGTACGAACTGAATTGCTCCTCTACTCTGTCCCTATACTTGTGTTATGCCATCTCAATCGATCTGTGTTGGTCGTATTTGTACTGTTTAACCAAGATCCTCGCTCTGAGTTCACCAAGTTTGTTCATTAATGATTGAACATTGGCGAGTAGTATGTTCAGTAAAGGAGGACTGGTCGCCCGGCGTCTTCATCTCACTAAGACGCCGCCACATCTGCCTAGCCGTCGGCGTCTTTGCACATGGAAGGAAGGAGGGATGCTGATGCTTGACTTCCTGTTCACATATCCCTTTTCCTGTTTTCTGATGGTTTTCCTTCTCCATCTGTGTGTGTGAGCGTGTGCCTGCGTCAGTGTGTTTGTGTAAATCTCACTGCAGCTGCCCAACCCTTACCAGCTGTGCTCAGGCACTGCTCCAGAGACAGAGAGAGAGAGAGAGAGAGCTGTGTCTCAGCAGCCCAGTGTTTGACAGCTAGCTGCTGCCACCTCTCTCTCCCTGGCCACAAGCCACAGTATGGCGCTTCGGCTGCACCCTGCCACACCCCTTCTCGCTTCTCTTCTCCTCCCACTTACAGGAATTGAGGAAAGCAGAGGAAATGATCACTCGCAAATCACGATAGAGGCTTGTTCAAGCTAACCCAGCTGATTATTGAAATAGAAAGGCTAAATTGTAATCAAAGACCATATTTTCATATGGGTGAGCGGACCATACTGTAATGTAGCTTTGCTATGTGTGAATGCTTCCTCAGTGTAGTGCCCTTCAAACACCCAGATGAATCATAGAGCCCAGGGTGTTAGCATGGCCAATTAGCATGCTAGCAGTGCCTCTGCTCTGTTTGTGGTTGTAAGTGCGATGAATCCAGCTTCCTCCTGTGATCCGACCTATGGAGACATAAATAGATCAATATTCTCCTCTTTTCAAAAGATGAAAGGCTGTGTAAGAAGGAGATGTTTGAAGAGAGATAGCCCAGGCTAATCAGCAGCACATTAGCATTGAACAGGAGGCTAGCTTCAACAGTGGTGATGAAAATTGTGAAATATTCATGTGTGTGCGTGTGCGTGCGTGCCTGTGTGCACTTGGGTTGGTGTGTGTGTGTGTCAGTGTCTGTATTGCCCCTCCAGAAAAGTTTGAAACTCACCATAAAACCATCCTCCTCTCAACAGTCCCTGTCTGTTCTCTGAGAAATGTAACTACAAATTAAAGCAACACAGAAATGCCCCGGCCGAACAAGAGGCCTCATATCAAACTATGTATTTTACTGTATGAGGAATGGATGGTCAGTCACAGCTTGACATGGATCTCCATAGAAAAAGAGGCCTTTATAGGAAGACATTAGCATGACAATATGGGGTCAGTTTAAAGTTTTAATGTCACATGCACAAGTACAGTGAAATGCCTTTCTTGCAAGCTTTAACCACAACAATGCAGTAATCAATAACAATGTAATACTAAAAATAACAAGTTAGAACAAAAACACACAAGATATAAAAATAAGAAATAAGAAGAACACAAAGTAAGTAAGCATACTATATACAGAGTCAGTTCTAGTACCATAATTATAATGTGCAGGGATACTGGAGTGACAGAGATAGATATGTGTAGGGGTAAGGTGACTAGGCATCAGGATATATGATAAACATAGTAGCAGTAGTGTATATGATGATTGTATGTGAGTAGGTGTGTGTAGAGTCAGTATAAATGTATGTGCATATTATGTATATGTAAGCAAAGGATAGAGTGAGTGTTAAGTAAGAATAATAAGAATAAAATACAAGGGTCCACTCAGTCTGTGTAGCCATTTTGTTAGCTGTTCAGCAGTCTTATGGCATGGGGATAGGAGCTGTTCAGGAGCCTGTTGGTGTCAGACTTGATGCACTGGTACTGCTTGCAGTGCGGAAGCAGAGAGAACAGTCTATGGCCTGGGTGGTTGGAGTCTTTAACTGTTTTCCGGGCCTTCCTTTCACACCGCCTGATACAGAGGTCCTGAATGGCAGGGAGCTCGGCCCCAGTGATGTACTGGGCTGTCCGCACTACTCTCTGTAGCGCCATGCAATTGAGGGCGGTGCTATTGCCACACCAAGCAATACACTGATATCTGGTATTTCAAATTAGCTCTTGAACAAAGTATTGTTTTAGAAATTGCCTGAATCATACTATACTTGTTGAGGCAGTGGAATTTCTGAGATAATCTGCTGTTAAATCCACTGTTATGAAATTAAATCAAATTAGATGAAGCAGATAAGATAAAACTAGAGGTTGGATTCGCACCAGCAACCTTGTGTCATTATAGTGCCTTGCAAAAGTATTCATCCCCCTTGGCGTTTTTCCTATTTTGTTGCATTACAACCTGACATTTAAATAGATTTTTATTTGGATTTCATGTAATACACAAAATAGTCCAAATTGATGAAGTGAAATGAAAAAAATAACATGTTTCAAAAAAAATTGAAAAATGTCATTTCACTTCAATGGAAGTGAGAGATTGATGATAAGACCATTTAAACCAATGGGATAGCTGCTCACATTGATGCTTCACAGGCACAAAGTTAGTTTTGTTTTTATGCTTCTTAGAAGTAATGTGTAAAGATGTTCATCACAGAGCACAATCAACATCGATACATTCAGAGGGGAGCCAAGAGTAAAGCTTAAAACAGTAATTATTGTATATGAGCTTTGATTAACAACTATTAATCAACATGAAAGTACTGTGTGTGTGTTTTACATCTTACAATATTTTTCCTTTTATATTTCCTCCATATTATATAAAGATGAAGACAGGTGACATGATTGAGATAATAAGGTTGAGATAATAAGGTTGAGATTGAGATAATAATACTGGCACAATCTGGCAATATCAACACTGGGCTCTGTACTTTAAAAACTGTAAATGCAGTGGGCAAATCAGGGTCACACAGAGTGATTCTTGGTGGTCTTAAACTAGCGTTGATTGAAGCACCGGTGCGTCAATCTAAATTACATAATAAAAAAATCCCCATCAAAATCCGTCAGTTTAAACTAGAGATATCTTGTATTGGATGCATCTCAATCCACTGCATCCACCAGTGTGGCACTTCCGCAACTGCGGTGAAAGGTGGCAGAGCTAGAGTGGTGTTTGTCAGACCATGAGACATCCCGAAAATCTGTCTTCTCACGAAAACATCTGTAGTGTCCGAATGGTTTGACCTACAACACGTGTCATGGGACTCGTCTGAAGGTAACCCGTAGCGGTTTTAAAAAAGTAATGGAAGAATAAAGGTAGTTTTGTGCCTACCCAAAAAAAGGTGTTAAATATGTGTAAAAAATATATATATACTGTATATATTTAAAAAAAATTATATATCTCCCTCTCCGGCCTCTAGGTCACCAGGCTGATCATTATGGGTCACTCCTGTCACCATTGTTACGCGCACCTGCGCGTCAGACTCACCTGGACTGCATTACTTCCCTGATTACCTTCCCCATATATGTCACTCCCTTTGGTTCCTTCCCCCAGGCGTCATTGTTTCTGTTCCGGTGTCATGTGTGTGCGTTGTTTGTGTTTCTTGTTTTGTATTTAGTTGTGTTTATTTATTAAAACATTTACTCCCTGAACTTGCTTTCCGACTCTCAGCGCACTCTTTACAATATCGCCTAGATTTAGGACAGACACTTTAAAACCTTTCTCATGATTTCTTTTTTCACTGTCCTTTTTGCCATTATGAATGTGTTATTCAATGTGTTCCTATGGGTTTTAGTAGTGAAAGGCCAAAATCTAAAAAAAATGTAATATTTTTTTAAAAATATTATTCTAGAGTTTTATTTGTATTTTAGTCTACAATATTTAGAGTCACAGTCAATGTCTCAATGTCTATTTCAATTGAAATAATGTATAATTCCTTATGAGCTTCGTACATCTGTCATACCCTATCATAACCCATCTATCATGTTGATCTCATGGGTTGTAAGTCTGTGCATCCGAAGGTCTGTCTACTAGAGTGGTTACATTTTCTGACAATGTTGTTCCAAGCGAAGTGTTCCAAGCGAAGTGGTAGCGCTGCAGTAGGACTGAAACACACTCATAATTGTGGCTTTAATATTTGTGGAAATTCTTCAAAATTGGTGGACAATGAAAGCATGATATAAACAGTGACGTGTATTCATGTATGCCAAGGGAAGCCAGGCTTCCTCAAATAAAATAATTAATATTTTGTCTCGCTCTGTGTTTTCATAATTTTCCATAGTTTTCCAGCCTGGAAAATATAAAAGTGGCTGAATGTCACTGGTGAAATCATCCGAATGAGGGAAACAGCATCTCTCTGTCTCAGTATGTGTAGCCCATGTATCTGATGCTGTCTGGACCAAAAGAGTATAACATGTTGCAGCCGTAGCATTTGATTGATTGATGCCAGCAAGCATTTGGCCTCCCTTGATAAAACAATTATAAAATAATTTGCTAATCAGCTTTGAGCTGAGCTCAACTGTGGGTTGTCCTGGTGCAGCAAAACGCCCCCAAGGGAGGCCAGTTTGGATTTGGCTTCATACCAATCAACTATCTAACTTAGCTGGTTCTGTGATTCATTGTTGCCCATGCAAGGAAATTAGGATAGCAAGCATTTTAGCTTGGTAGCCTATGACAACAAAAACTGAAAGTGTACTGTATGACAGAGCCATAGACCGTTTTGCCAGCATGAAAGAGAGGAGGATGGCATCGGCGTTCAACTAGTCTACAAGTAGGGTGAGTCAACAAAAATGTTTATACTTGCACACACACACAAACAGACAGAAATCAGTACCATGGACAGCCACATATTTTTGTTGATTTCACGTTGAATTCACGCTAGTTGACAACTCAACCAAATGTAAATCAAAACTAGACGTTGAACTGACGTCTGTGCCCAGTGGCTTCCTCCTGTAGTTCTCGCCAGTATTAGCTCATCCATCAGTTCCTGTAAAGGCACGGTTACAACAGAGAAGTAAAAGGATGATGCAGAAGAGAACCAATACAAAGTCAACAAAAACCTGGGTGGAAAGTACAAACCAAGGGGGACCAGTGAAATTATGGAGGCAGCAGAAGAAATGAAAGGCAGCACAATGACATATAAGCTCTTTACACATAACTGTGAGTATTTTGTTATTAACCTCTGTTATGACAAGTCCAAACAGGTAAGCATATGGCACTATGATTGGAGGAATATTCTACTAATGTTGTAATGCTTTGCCTGGAGAGACACTCCTTATGGGTATTTTCTCTGTATATTTTTTTCCCTTTAGGCAGATGACACTGCTTTTAGCAACAGCAGGAGGTCTAGGCCAAGTGTATAGTCCCACAATTATTGCTACTGGTGTCTCTGCTCCTGGAGCTATTCGTTCTAGCCAAGTAAGGCAATAGGTCTATTTGGCCTTGTATGAATCCAAGAAGAAATATCAGTGATGAAAAGTGCCCTTTCATAACAAAAAGTTAGTTTGGTAATTTTCCTGCATAGCAAATATATAGTTTATTATTATTTTTATATTAAAACATTATTAAATAAACTTTCATCTTTCATTGTTCTAGACTCTAGATACAAATATGACTTTTTGTATGTATATAATATAATTTTCTTTAAAAAGTAAAAGCACACTCTGGACCAGGTGTGGTCCTCAGCGGTTGGGCACTTCTGGTTTTATTTGGTTTTACTCTGGGTCCCTGGTACTTTGATATGCTAATGGTTAGATATTCCACATGACTGATTCTCCAAGTTAGAATCAGTCCCTGATTTAAGGGAGGATGGAAAACCAGCAGCACGCACAAGGACTGGACTCATCCACGTTAGATATGTTACTGATCAACTGAACTAAAACAGGTAAGTTTAGTTTAGTTCTTTACTTCACTTTGCTACCAAGGCACAGAGGAGGGTTGTCTCGTGGATGCTTCTCACCCCTAGTCATCCATAGTCCTTAAATGGACATTTAGCTGAACACTTAAAAAAAGACTGATAATAAGCAATGAAAATTAACTCAGGTTGTTTCACTCTGTTTCTACAGAGAGTGACACATATAACATCATTTATAATTGATAATAAATACAGTTTTCCTGCCATTATGGGAGGGTGGAGGTGGGCAAAAAAACACATAGCGTATCATATTCTCACTGTGTGCACTATGCAATGTCATTGTTTTGGCTATCCTTATGTTCACTGAATAGCCTACTAGTCCGGTAACGTCAGTCAGGTGTGTGTTTTTCTGAGAAGAGCTCTTTTTGATCAGATATTATTTGTGCAGAAAATAGAAAACGTATTATGTAATTTGCTTTGCTTGTCTATCATCTTAAACTCTGTGTGTAACTGTGAGATGAGGAAAGTCTTCAAATGTATTAACAATTGAATTGATCTATTTTAAGAAAGCATCTTGTAAAAGGCACTTGGATTCAGCCTTTGATTTTATTTTATTGCATTTATTGTGTTCTGATTGGCTGAAAGCCATGGTATATCAGAACGTATACCACGGGTATGACAAGACATTTCATTTTACTGCTCTAATTACATTGGGAACAAGTTAATAATAGCAATAAGGCTCCTCTGGGGTTTGCACTGTAATTCATATCATAGGCCTAATAGTACTGTAGAGCTCTTTTTACTTGCACACAACATAGCTGGATCGCCTCGTCCTGCCCCTAGGGGTCCACCGTCCTGCAGCGCCCCAACCCACTACATCCCACTCAGCTTTAGGATCTTAGTGAAACATTAGTTATTGGTTTCAGGTTTGTTAGGCCAAGGACAGAGTGACAACCAAGAGTATGGCAGACCCGCAGGGCCAGGCCTGAGCAACCTAGCAGTAGGGATTGCCTAAATAAGTACAGTGGCTTGCGAAAGTATTCACCCCCCTTGGCATTTTTCATATTTTGTTGCCTTACAATGTGGAATTAAAATAGATTTTGGGGGGGTTTTTATCATTTGATTTACACAACATGCCGACCACTTTGAAGATGCAAAATTTGTTTTACTGTGAAACAAACAAGAAATAAGACAAAAAAACTGAAAACTTGAGCGTGCATAACTATTCACCCCCCAAAGGTCAAAACTTTGTAGAGCCACCCTTCGCAGCAATTACAGCTGCAAGTGTCTTGGGGTATGTCTCTATAAGGTTGGCACATCTAGCCACTGGGATTTTTTCCCATTCTTCAAGGCAAAACTGCTCCAGCTCCTTCAAGTTGGAAGGGTTCTGCTGGTGTACAGCAATCTTTAAGTCATACCACAGATTCTCAATTGGATTGAGGTCTGGACTTTGACTAGTCCTTCCAAGACATTTAAATGTTTCCCCTTAAACCACTCAAGTATTGCTTTAGCAGTATGCTTAGGGGCATTGTCCTGATGGAAGGTGAACCTCCGTCCCAGTCTTAAATCTCTGGAAGACTGAAACATCCATCATTCCTTCAATTCTGACCAGTTTCCCAGTCCCAGCCGATGGAAAAACATCCCATTCCATATGTTTGAGGAGTCTCCCACATGCCTTTTTGCGAATACCTAATATGTTTGCTTATTTTCTTCTTTAAGCAATGGCTTTTTTTCTGGCCACTCTTCCGTAAAGCCCAGTTCTGTGGAGTGTACGGCTTAAAGTAGTCCTATGGACAGATACTCCAATCTCCGCTGTGGAGCATTGCAGCTCCTTCAGGGTTATCTTTGGTCTCTTTGTTGCCTCTCTGATTAATGCCCTCCTTGCCTGGTCTGTGAGTTTTGTGGGCGGCCCTCTCTTGGCAGGTTTGTTGTGGTGCCATATTCTTTCCATTTTTTAAATAATGGATTTAATGGTGCTCCGTGGGATGTTCAAAGTTTTGGATATTTTTTTTATAACCCAACCTTGATCTGTACTTCTCCACAACTTTGTCCCTGACCTGTTTGGAGAGCTCCTTGGTCTTCATGGTGGCGTTTGCTTGGTGGTGTTGCAGACTCTGGGGCCTTTCAGAACAGGTGTATATATACAGAGATCATGCGACAGATCATGTGACACTTAAATAAAGTCCGCCTGTGTGCAATCTAAGTAATTATGTGACTTCTGAAGGTAATTGGTTGTACCAGATCTTATTTAGGGGCTTCATAGCTGTCATGACGTTGGTCATGACAGCTATGAAGCAAACCCGATCAGCCTCTCCCTGCCCCCTACAACTACGCTGCTGTGGTCAGAGAGAGGTTGTAAATTCCTGAGGAGGAGACCCTGCTACATGGCCACAACAGTATAAGAGGCAGAGGGTAAATTTTCATAGAGAACAAAGGGATTTCTTCCACTTTACAGAACTTGAGGTACGAACAAATTTCATGTTCCGGAGAAAGTATAAAAGATCGGTGAAGAATCCAGCTACGAACTGGTCCGTTTGTTACAACTTGGGGAAGCTCATCTAATTGTTGTATAAGATGAATGAGTGAGTATGATACTGTTTGTAAAATTGTGTAATATACTTTTGGACTGTTTAATGAAGGAAAACCTAATTCCCTTTTGATTTGAGCTAAATCAGAGGACCGCCCCTGAGCCCAGTTAGGGTCAGGCATCCTGGGACAGCCCTTTTCTACAATTCCAAATAAAACCCAACTTTGAGAAATGATCACCAGACCGAGCTTACCTCAATTACGAGATGGCTAAAGGTTGCAGATCATGTTTCTCTCAATCACGGGAGTACAAAGGTTGCAGACCATTGCTGAATATATATTGATTGCAATTGTTCCCGAATGAGTGAGAGTTCATATGCAAAGGATTAGCATTTCAATTGTTATAATTATTAACTCTGTAGTGACTTCTCAGTCGACCTCCACTTCCCTTTGGTCTAACAAGCCGCCATGCCGGTTTAGCCCACTTGGGCACATTCTTCTATCATTTCTTGTAACAATAGTTACTTTGTTTGTTTGTTTGTGCATTTCTGTGAATTACTTAGTTAGAAATAAATGATTTAAGACAATTGATGTATGGATGACTCAGTGAAGACTGGGTTCGTGCAGATAACCAACAATTTACAACGTTTGGAATGAGACTAACGTGAGGTAAAAAAAGAAAACATTAATCAAAAGACTATTGATCAGATATGAAAATATCTAAATGGTTATATTGGGAAATTATAACTTTGTAATCTGAATACTTTCCTTGGTGCACCGACTTCCTAGTTAATTACAGTTACATGATTATTCAGTTTAATCGAGTAATACTAATTACCGGAATCTTTGAAAAAACGAAGTCTTCAATTTAATGATAGTAAAGACACGACATAGTAAACGGGTGTGAATACACCACTTTTACATTTTTTTGAATTTTTGAAACATGTTATTTTTTTCATTTCACTTCACCAATTTGTAATATTGTGTGTATGTCCATTACATGAAATCCAAATAAAAATCCAAGGGGGTGAATAGTTTTGAATGGCACTGTAGTACATTCTATGGATGGTCTTAAACTGCAGTAATTGATGTCTGAGATTATATGAACATGACTGGGCATTCAAACATATCTGTATCCATTCATCATCCTCAGTAGTGTCTCCCAGGTCTTCCTCACATTTTATTTTTTATGTTTTGTGTCATCGTGAAAAGCGTATCAACCTTACAGTTTGGAAATCAACTTTAGAGGTTTGTCAGACTACCTTAAATAGTTGTATTATTTGAAGCTTCTGGCTTATCCAGTATTGGCTGCACAGATAGAATAAAGTGAATTAAAGTTAACTTCAGTGCCGTCACAGGCTGCTCTTCCCTGGTTGCCTGACCCTGCTGAGACCCCTGTCACCATCTGATCCTGCTCAGATGAGGCATGATGAAGAATTACCTTGGTGTACATTTATACATTATATTTTCCAAGAATAGAATTAAGTGTTTAATTATTGAAATGACCATTATTCCCAGACTGTAGCCTACCCATCAACTCAAGATGGAATTTTGTATCTATTAACTGATTGTTATAATATACTGCAAAATAAACCTGAGCTCCATAGACTGGTCTTCCCTGGCTGTCTGACCCTGCAGGGACACCTGTCACCATCTGATCCTGCTAAGACATGATGAGTATAGTGTTGTATACTAACTGTGCATCATGACAGTGAAGCCTGTAGAGTTGTTCATACAGTTTCAGTGTAAAAAGTCAGGAATTAGTTAGGGAAACTATCAGATCAATAACATTACATTGATGTAGTGACTGTGATTGGGGCAAAAAACTATATATAGCATCAGCCAACTTTTGGCTAGCTCTAATGGTACATCAACTGGAGAAAACAAGTCAAGTTCATTTACTGCTGTTGAAACGGAACAAAATAAAAGCTACAAAACATTTCCATACACACAACAGCTGTTAGACACTGCTACCTGACAGATAGCTAGAGGCAAGAGCTGAACTGGCTGTGGTAGCTACTACTAGCTAGCTAGCTAGTTCATTCACTTCAGTCGAGAGGGGATGAAACACTAGCCAACGTTACATGTCAGTTACACTCCTAGCTCAGCACCGGGAATAAATACTTGTTTTCTGTTAAATTAAACTGCAGTTAACTTGCCAGCTAAATCAGTCAGTTAAGAGTAGATCGTTTTTTGCTCAACTTGCTTTTACAACTCAGAGAAAAAGCACAACACACATAGACAACAGCTGCCTTTGTTCGCACGCTCTGTGGTGTCTGCTTGGTCCTAAATCCTGCCGGCTGAAACCACCAAACTGCCTGGTCCTAAAGCACACCGATGCCGCTTTTTGTATCCCAATGGAACGATTCAACTGGGGGGGGCGGACAAACATTTCAAGAATGGGGGGTCATTCCCCCCCATCCCAAGGGAAAGTTTCTCCCCTGCTGGTAAAGCAGCCTGACTGTATTCTTTCTATGAAAGATCCATATGAACAAAGTGATTGTTGTCTTATGTCTTGGTTGTCTGCCTTCTTTAGTTTGTTTCTGAGATGTACAGAGTCCATTACTCAAGCACTGTGTCATGTTGTAGATAAACAATCTGGTTTAAAAATAACTGTTTATTGAAAACAAGTATTTAAATCAGTTCAAAGAGGATTGTTGATGGATGTGTATGCATCAACTCTCCTTCCTGTAGTGAACATGTCATGATGTGAAACCAAAGGCAGAGAGAGCATGTATAGTATTTCCTGAGTTTTAAAAAAATGAATGGAAGTATGGAGCCAGTTTTGCACCTACCTAAAAAAAAGGCTGAAATATGTGTAAAAAATATATACATATACAGTGCCAGTTAAAAGTCTGGACACACCTACTCATTCCAGGGTTTTTCTTTATATTTACTATTTTCTACATTGTAATAATAGTGAAGACATCAAAACTACACGTTTCCATATGTGTTATTTCATAGTTTTGATGTCTTCACTATTATTCTACACTGTAGAAAATAATAAAAATAAAGAAAAAACCTTGAATGAGTAGGTGTGTCCAAACTTTTGACCTGTACTGTATATTTCCTGGTTTTCTTATATATCCTAGATATAGGACAGACACTTCAAAACCTTATTCCTTTTGGACTCTTTTTTGCCCCGAACGTCTTAGACGCTAGAGAACTAATACTCACAGTGATCATATCTAAAATATTTTCTACAACAACAAAACTGATTCTAATTAAAGCAGTCTGAAGTCAGGTCTTCCTGTAGGGGATTGTATCATAGAGTTGGATGGGAGGGGACACAGAGGAAAATGCTGTTCCACATCTATTTTACTTTCAGTTACTCATTTTGTAGAATGTATGTAAACTATTCTTTATCTTTAGAGTTTTTATTTTGTATTTGTTGGGAACCAGTAGGACAATTATGTTAATCATAAACAATCAAATATATTTTAAACAAGTAATTGTAGGCATTAGTCCACTAGTCCAGTATGTGACAACTATATTATGTGCACTCTAAGTAGAGTGCTCTCTCTCCCATAGTTAATCTTTTCTGGCTATGAAAATGTTTCCATCCACTTTAAATTACTCATTCTTTTGTTAAGTGTTTGATTAATAATGATGAGAGGGAAAATTAAGACAAGACAACTTATGTTTATCAAAGTAAGACAATGATAAGAACTGACTAGCGTACTGTGCAACAACAGGAAGTTGAACTCCAGATCATACCTGCTTCTCATTTGCATTTAAGTCATTTAGCAGACGCTCTTATCCAGAGCGACTTACAAATTGGAATGTTCATACATATTCATCCTGGTCCGCCCGTGGGTATTGAACCCTGGTCCCCCCGTGGGAATTGAACCCACAACCCTGGCGTTGCAAGCGCCATGCTCTACCAACTGAGCCACACGGGACCGTGCTCATCTGCAGAAACTACTTGACCCTCTGTGTGTAAGTTCACCTATGTATTTTCTTTTTGTTGGTTGTTTTGCTCAATAGTTTCTGTGAACTAACAGAAGAACCTTATTAGGACCGCTGACTATATTAGGCCCCTTGAGTCTTATTAAGTTCCATTCTGTAAGACAGCCAGGTGGCGCCATTTACCCTTCAGATAGACTCTGCATACAGCACCCAGCCTTGTGTCATATGCAGGCTATGCCTTCTTTTCTGTCACGTGCTGACAGGCGACAGGTAAAATCTATAGGCTCTCTTCCTGTTTGATAAACCATTGTGTCCTCATGATGATGTACTGGACACCTACTGTATGTTATCAGAAAGGGGTTTTTGACATGAGAAAATAAATCATTTTCCTATCCGATCTACTTCAGCTGCAGGAGTAAATGACAGTTCCAGGCTGGAGGAAGGCAGAAGGAGAGAAAGAGATGCAACAATGGCTGCCAGTGGATTACACACACCGCCAGGTAATATCTACAAATTAAACATAAATATTTGTATTTATTTTGTACTCATCAAAATTATCTGTACTCAGCTATATGATGAATGTGAAATTCAGATTAGGAGCTTGGGATCACTGGGTGTAGAGACACACGGATGCCAACTATGCCCAATCTTACTGCAGATGATTCAAGAGGACATACAGTATCTCTTGACTATAATCGTCAGAGGAGAGTAGATGATGAATGGAAAGTGTCTGAGATAGTTTCCTACAGAGGGAGGTTCAGAGTAGGGAGAGAGTATGGCTGTTACAGTGACCTTATTACCGCCACACCGGCAGTCACCAGTCATGATGGCAGTCAAATTCCATGTGACCGTTTAGTCACGGTAATTAGGCTTCTCTGATGCTGCTCATTAGTAGCCTACCAAACTTGCTAACTGCCTGGTACTCATCACTCCATTGTCCCTCTAATCACTCTGACATCAATGGAAATCGAATCAAAAATCGAATCAAAAACTTAATGAGAGCCCATTTCTATAGACTACGTAATTGTGTGGGAAAACAAAGTTTGATGGCGTCTAATAAAAATAGGAGGATCTCATCAGCTTTCTATAGGCTAGGCCTACTATATTTATTTCTCAACTTTTCTAATATTGAGCACATTGCTTCGCTTTACAACATTAGTAGAGCCTCCCTGCCTGGCATGAAAATCAACCACGGGGAAGGCGTCCCTCATTCGCTATTTAAGTGCAAAGATGACATGTATTTTTCCCCATACCCCTGTTCGCAGACAGGTGCATGATAATGGTCCATTCTAAATCAAAACTAATTTCAAAAATATATTATTTAGTATACTCTACCAGTCAAAAGTTTTAGAACACCTACAAGGTTTTTTCTACATTGTAGAATAGTAGTGAAGACATCAAAACTATGAAATAACACACATGGCATCCAATGTTGAACAAACCAAAACATATTTTATATTTGAGATTCTTCAAATAGCCACATCGATGACAGCTTTGCACACTCTTGGCATTCAGCTTCACTTGGAATCCCTTTCCAACAGTCTTGAAAGAGTTCCCACATATGCTGAGCACTGGTTGGCTGTTTTTCCTTCACTCTACGGTCCGACTCATCCCAAACCATCTCAATTTGGTTGAGTCGGGAGATCAGTAGGTGTTCTAAAACTTTTGACCGGTAGTGTATATAAAGACAACATTAAATTAAGAATAGTCTGATGGGTGACGATATTAGCCTATCACTTGTGAAGGATGTTTTATCACTTGTGAATGATGTCCAGCTTGTACAGTAAGGCAAGAAACGCCTTTTTTTGCAACTTTTACAAATCATGCAAAGAGAAACTGAAGAAGATGGGAAGATGCTTTGTGTGTTTAGTACAGAAACACATGGAAAAATATAAGTTAAAGAAGGGCCATGTGTAAAATGTGGAAGCAGACAACAGTTTGCTGTGTGACTCGGTAACAAGAGTGAGGCGCAACCTTGCACTGTTTCTGATGATGAGGTCTCCTCACTTATTCCCCATTCAGTGACGATGAAACCAGATGGACAGAACACTTGCTGATATAAACTGCAAAGGCATGGGGGAGGGCCCATCGGGTAGGAAGATAGCTCTTGCTTCCTAGATGGGGGCAGTCAGAGAGGATTCCCTGATGAAAAAAAGACCAGCACACATTTCTAGCTGGTGCATGCTGGTCTATGCTGGTCAGTGCTGGTCTGATGCTGGTCAAACTTGTCTGATGCCATTCCATTCGCTCCGTCATGGCTATTATTTTGAGCCGTCCTCCCCTCAGAAGCCTCCTATGCTCGGGGGCCTGATTGGTGTCACATTTTTGCCCCATCCCCAGCTAACACACCTGACTTCAATAATCAACTAATCATGATCATCAGTTGGGGAATACAATGAGTTTAATCTCATAATTGTGGCTTTAATATTTGTGGAAATTCTTCAAAATTGGTGGACAATGAAAGCATGATATAAACAGTGACGTGTATTCATGTATGCCAAGGGAAGCCAGGCTTCCTCAAATAAAATAATTAATATTTTGTCTCGCTCTGTGTTTTCATAATTTTCCATAGTTTTCCAGCCTGGAAAATATAAAAGTGGCTGAATGTCACTGGTGAAATCATCCGAATGAGGGAAACAGCATCTCTCTGTCTCAGTATGTGTAGCCCATGTATCTGATGCTGTCTGGACCAAAAGAGTATAACATGTTGCAGCCGTAGCATTTGATTGATTGATGCCAGCAAGCATTTGGCCTCCCTTGATAAAACAATTATAAAATAATTTGCTAATCAGCTTTGAGCTGAGCTCAACTGTGGGTTGTCCTGGTGCAGCAAAACGCCCCCAAGGGAGGCCAGTTTGGATTTGGCTTCATACCAATCAACTATCTAACTTAGCTGGTTCTGTGATTCATTGTTGCCCATGCAAGGAAATTAGGATAGCAAGCATTTTAGCTTGGTAGCCTATGACAACAAAAACTGAAAGTGTACTGTATGACAGAGCCATAGACCGTTTTGCCAGCATGAAAGAGAGGAGGATGGCATCGGCGTTCAACTAGTCTACAAGTAGGGTGAGTCAACAAAAATGTTTATACTTGCACACACACACAAACAGACAGAAATCAGTACCATGGACAGCCACATATTTTTGTTGATTTCACGTTGAATTCACGCTAGTTGACAACTCAACCAAATGTAAATCAAAACTAGACGTTGAACTGACGTCTGTGCCCAGTGGCTTCCTCCTGTAGTTCTCGCCAGTATTAGCTCATCCATCAGTTCCTGTAAAGGCACGGTTACAACAGAGAAGTAAAAGGATGATGCAGAAGAGAACCAATACAAAGTCAACAAAAACCTGGGTGGAAAGTACAAACCAAGGGGGACCAGTGAAATTATGGAGGCAGCAGAAGAAATGAAAGGCAGCACAATGACATATAAGCTCTTTACACATAACTGTGAGTATTTTGTTATTAACCTCTGTTATGACAAGTCCAAACAGGTAAGCATATGGCACTATGATTGGAGGAATATTCTACTAATGTTGTAATGCTTTGCCTGGAGAGACACTCCTTATGGGTATTTTCTCTGTATATTTTTTTCCCTTTAGGCAGATGACACTGCTTTTAGCAACAGCAGGAGGTCTAGGCCAAGTGTATAGTCCCACAATTATTGCTACTGGTGTCTCTGCTCCTGGAGCTATTCGTTCTAGCCAAGTAAGGCAATAGGTCTATTTGGCCTTGTATGAATCCAAGAAGAAATATCAGTGATGAAAAGTGCCCTTTCATAACAAAAAGTTAGTTTGGTAATTTTCCTGCATAGCAAATATATAGTTTATTATTATTTTTATATTAAAACATTATTAAATAAACTTTCATCTTTCATTGTTCTAGACTCTAGATACAAATATGACTTTTTGTATGTATATAATATAATTTTCTTTAAAAAGTAAAAGCACACTCTGGACCAGGTGTGGTCCTCAGCGGTTGGGCACTTCTGGTTTTATTTGGTTTTACTCTGGGTCCCTGGTACTTTGATATGCTAATGGTTAGATATTCCACATGACTGATTCTCCAAGTTAGAATCAGTCCCTGATTTAAGGGAGGATGGAAAACCAGCAGCACGCACAAGGACTGGACTCATCCACGTTAGATATGTTACTGATCAACTGAACTAAAACAGGTAAGTTTAGTTTAGTTCTTTACTTCACTTTGCTACCAAGGCACAGAGGAGGGTTGTCTCGTGGATGCTTCTCACCCCTAGTCATCCATAGTCCTTAAATGGACATTTAGCTGAACACTTAAAAAAAGACTGATAATAAGCAATGAAAATTAACTCAGGTTGTTTCACTCTGTTTCTACAGAGAGTGACACATATAACATCATTTATAATTGATAATAAATACAGTTTTCCTGCCATTATGGGAGGGTGGAGGTGGGCAAAAAAACACATAGCGTATCATATTCTCACTGTGTGCACTATGCAATGTCATTGTTTTGGCTATCCTTATGTTCACTGAATAGCCTACTAGTCCGGTAACGTCAGTCAGGTGTGTGTTTTTCTGAGAAGAGCTCTTTTTGATCAGATATTATTTGTGCAGAAAATAGAAAACGTATTATGTAATTTGCTTTGCTTGTCTATCATCTTAAACTCTGTGTGTAACTGTGAGATGAGGAAAGTCTTCAAATGTATTAACAATTGAATTGATCTATTTTAAGAAAGCATCTTGTAAAAGGCACTTGGATTCAGCCTTTGATTTTATTTTATTGCATTTATTGTGTTCTGATTGGCTGAAAGCCATGGTATATCAGAACGTATACCACGGGTATGACAAGACATTTCATTTTACTGCTCTAATTACATTGGGAACAAGTTAATAATAGCAATAAGGCTCCTCTGGGGTTTGCACTGTAATTCATATCATAGGCCTAATAGTACTGTAGAGCTCTTTTTACTTGCACACAACATAGCTGGATCGCCTCGTCCTGCCCCTAGGGGTCCACCGTCCTGCAGCGCCCCAACCCACTACATCCCACTCAGCTTTAGGATCTTAGTGAAACATTAGTTATTGGTTTCAGGTTTGTTAGGCCAAGGACAGAGTGACAACCAAGAGTATGGCAGACCCGCAGGGCCAGGCCTGAGCAACCTAGCAGTAGGGATTGCCTAAATAAGTACAGTGGCTTGCGAAAGTATTCACCCCCCTTGGCATTTTTCATATTTTGTTGCCTTACAATGTGGAATTAAAATAGATTTTGGGGGGGTTTTTATCATTTGATTTACACAACATGCCGACCACTTTGAAGATGCAAAATTTGTTTTACTGTGAAACAAACAAGAAATAAGACAAAAAAACTGAAAACTTGAGCGTGCATAACTATTCACCCCCCAAAGGTCAAAACTTTGTAGAGCCACCCTTCGCAGCAATTACAGCTGCAAGTGTCTTGGGGTATGTCTCTATAAGGTTGGCACATCTAGCCACTGGGATTTTTTCCCATTCTTCAAGGCAAAACTGCTCCAGCTCCTTCAAGTTGGAAGGGTTCTGCTGGTGTACAGCAATCTTTAAGTCATACCACAGATTCTCAATTGGATTGAGGTCTGGACTTTGACTAGTCCTTCCAAGACATTTAAATGTTTCCCCTTAAACCACTCAAGTATTGCTTTAGCAGTATGCTTAGGGGCATTGTCCTGATGGAAGGTGAACCTCCGTCCCAGTCTTAAATCTCTGGAAGACTGAAACATCCATCATTCCTTCAATTCTGACCAGTTTCCCAGTCCCAGCCGATGGAAAAACATCCCATTCCATATGTTTGAGGAGTCTCCCACATGCCTTTTTGCGAATACCTAATATGTTTGCTTATTTTCTTCTTTAAGCAATGGCTTTTTTTCTGGCCACTCTTCCGTAAAGCCCAGTTCTGTGGAGTGTACGGCTTAAAGTAGTCCTATGGACAGATACTCCAATCTCCGCTGTGGAGCATTGCAGCTCCTTCAGGGTTATCTTTGGTCTCTTTGTTGCCTCTCTGATTAATGCCCTCCTTGCCTGGTCTGTGAGTTTTGTGGGCGGCCCTCTCTTGGCAGGTTTGTTGTGGTGCCATATTCTTTCCATTTTTTAAATAATGGATTTAATGGTGCTCCGTGGGATGTTCAAAGTTTTGGATATTTTTTTTATAACCCAACCTTGATCTGTACTTCTCCACAACTTTGTCCCTGACCTGTTTGGAGAGCTCCTTGGTCTTCATGGTGGCGTTTGCTTGGTGGTGTTGCAGACTCTGGGGCCTTTCAGAACAGGTGTATATATACAGAGATCATGCGACAGATCATGTGACACTTAAATAAAGTCCGCCTGTGTGCAATCTAAGTAATTATGTGACTTCTGAAGGTAATTGGTTGTACCAGATCTTATTTAGGGGCTTCATAGCTGTCATGACGTTGGTCATGACAGCTATGAAGCAAACCCGATCAGCCTCTCCCTGCCCCCTACAACTACGCTGCTGTGGTCAGAGAGAGGTTGTAAATTCCTGAGGAGGAGACCCTGCTACATGGCCACAACAGTATAAGAGGCAGAGGGTAAATTTTCATAGAGAACAAAGGGATTTCTTCCACTTTACAGAACTTGAGGTACGAACAAATTTCATGTTCCGGAGAAAGTATAAAAGATCGGTGAAGAATCCAGCTACGAACTGGTCCGTTTGTTACAACTTGGGGAAGCTCATCTAATTGTTGTATAAGATGAATGAGTGAGTATGATACTGTTTGTAAAATTGTGTAATATACTTTTGGACTGTTTAATGAAGGAAAACCTAATTCCCTTTTGATTTGAGCTAAATCAGAGGACCGCCCCTGAGCCCAGTTAGGGTCAGGCATCCTGGGACAGCCCTTTTCTACAATTCCAAATAAAACCCAACTTTGAGAAATGATCACCAGACCGAGCTTACCTCAATTACGAGATGGCTAAAGGTTGCAGATCATGTTTCTCTCAATCACGGGAGTACAAAGGTTGCAGACCATTGCTGAATATATATTGATTGCAATTGTTCCCGAATGAGTGAGAGTTCATATGCAAAGGATTAGCATTTCAATTGTTATAATTATTAACTCTGTAGTGACTTCTCAGTCGACCTCCACTTCCCTTTGGTCTAACAAGCCGCCATGCCGGTTTAGCCCACTTGGGCACATTCTTCTATCATTTCTTGTAACAATAGTTACTTTGTTTGTTTGTTTGTGCATTTCTGTGAATTACTTAGTTAGAAATAAATGATTTAAGACAATTGATGTATGGATGACTCAGTGAAGACTGGGTTCGTGCAGATAACCAACAATTTACAACGTTTGGAATGAGACTAACGTGAGGTAAAAAAAGAAAACATTAATCAAAAGACTATTGATCAGATATGAAAATATCTAAATGGTTATATTGGGAAATTATAACTTTGTAATCTGAATACTTTCCTTGGTGCACCGACTTCCTAGTTAATTACAGTTACATGATTATTCAGTTTAATCGAGTAATACTAATTACCGGAATCTTTGAAAAAACGAAGTCTTCAATTTAATGATAGTAAAGACACGACATAGTAAACGGGTGTGAATACACCACTTTTACATTTTTTTGAATTTTTGAAACATGTTATTTTTTTCATTTCACTTCACCAATTTGTAATATTGTGTGTATGTCCATTACATGAAATCCAAATAAAAATCCAAGGGGGTGAATAGTTTTGAATGGCACTGTAGTACATTCTATGGATGGTCTTAAACTGCAGTAATTGATGTCTGAGATTATATGAACATGACTGGGCATTCAAACATATCTGTATCCATTCATCATCCTCAGTAGTGTCTCCCAGGTCTTCCTCACATTTTATTTTTTATGTTTTGTGTCATCGTGAAAAGCGTATCAACCTTACAGTTTGGAAATCAACTTTAGAGGTTTGTCAGACTACCTTAAATAGTTGTATTATTTGAAGCTTCTGGCTTATCCAGTATTGGCTGCACAGATAGAATAAAGTGAATTAAAGTTAACTTCAGTGCCGTCACAGGCTGCTCTTCCCTGGTTGCCTGACCCTGCTGAGACCCCTGTCACCATCTGATCCTGCTCAGATGAGGCATGATGAAGAATTACCTTGGTGTACATTTATACATTATATTTTCCAAGAATAGAATTAAGTGTTTAATTATTGAAATGACCATTATTCCCAGACTGTAGCCTACCCATCAACTCAAGATGGAATTTTGTATCTATTAACTGATTGTTATAATATACTGCAAAATAAACCTGAGCTCCATAGACTGGTCTTCCCTGGCTGTCTGACCCTGCAGGGACACCTGTCACCATCTGATCCTGCTAAGACATGATGAGTATAGTGTTGTATACTAACTGTGCATCATGACAGTGAAGCCTGTAGAGTTGTTCATACAGTTTCAGTGTAAAAAGTCAGGAATTAGTTAGGGAAACTATCAGATCAATAACATTACATTGATGTAGTGACTGTGATTGGGGCAAAAAACTATATATAGCATCAGCCAACTTTTGGCTAGCTCTAATGGTACATCAACTGGAGAAAACAAGTCAAGTTCATTTACTGCTGTTGAAACGGAACAAAATAAAAGCTACAAAACATTTCCATACACACAACAGCTGTTAGACACTGCTACCTGACAGATAGCTAGAGGCAAGAGCTGAACTGGCTGTGGTAGCTACTACTAGCTAGCTAGCTAGTTCATTCACTTCAGTCGAGAGGGGATGAAACACTAGCCAACGTTACATGTCAGTTACACTCCTAGCTCAGCACCGGGAATAAATACTTGTTTTCTGTTAAATTAAACTGCAGTTAACTTGCCAGCTAAATCAGTCAGTTAAGAGTAGATCGTTTTTTGCTCAACTTGCTTTTACAACTCAGAGAAAAAGCACAACACACATAGACAACAGCTGCCTTTGTTCGCACGCTCTGTGGTGTCTGCTTGGTCCTAAATCCTGCCGGCTGAAACCACCAAACTGCCTGGTCCTAAAGCACACCGATGCCGCTTTTTGTATCCCAATGGAACGATTCAACTGGGGGGGGCGGACAAACATTTCAAGAATGGGGGGTCATTCCCCCCCATCCCAAGGGAAAGTTTCTCCCCTGCTGGTAAAGCAGCCTGACTGTATTCTTTCTATGAAAGATCCATATGAACAAAGTGATTGTTGTCTTATGTCTTGGTTGTCTGCCTTCTTTAGTTTGTTTCTGAGATGTACAGAGTCCATTACTCAAGCACTGTGTCATGTTGTAGATAAACAATCTGGTTTAAAAATAACTGTTTATTGAAAACAAGTATTTAAATCAGTTCAAAGAGGATTGTTGATGGATGTGTATGCATCAACTCTCCTTCCTGTAGTGAACATGTCATGATGTGAAACCAAAGGCAGAGAGAGCATGTATAGTATTTCCTGAGTTTTAAAAAAATGAATGGAAGTATGGAGCCAGTTTTGCACCTACCTAAAAAAAAGGCTGAAATATGTGTAAAAAATATATACATATACAGTGCCAGTTAAAAGTCTGGACACACCTACTCATTCCAGGGTTTTTCTTTATATTTACTATTTTCTACATTGTAATAATAGTGAAGACATCAAAACTACACGTTTCCATATGTGTTATTTCATAGTTTTGATGTCTTCACTATTATTCTACACTGTAGAAAATAATAAAAATAAAGAAAAAACCTTGAATGAGTAGGTGTGTCCAAACTTTTGACCTGTACTGTATATTTCCTGGTTTTCTTATAT
Organism: Salvelinus fontinalis; assembly: GCF_029448725.1. Lineage (NCBI taxonomy): Eukaryota > Metazoa > Chordata > Actinopteri > Salmoniformes > Salmonidae > Salvelinus > Salvelinus fontinalis. Next base: position 14,308,878 of record NC_074679.1, on the reverse strand, counting down.
ATCCTAGATATAGGACAGACACTTCAAAACCTTATTCCTTTTGGACTCTTTTTTGCCCCGAACGTCTTAGACGCTAGAGAACTAATACTCACAGTGATCATATCTAAAATATTTTCTACAACAACAAAACTGATTCTAATTAAAGCAGTCTGAAGTCAGGTCTTCCTGTAGGGGATTGTATCATAGAGTTGGATGGGAGGGGACACAGAGGAAAATGCTGTTCCACATCTATTTTACTTTCAGTTACTCATTTTGTAGAATGTATGTAAACTATTCTTTATCTTTAGAGTTTTTATTTTGTATTTGTTGGGAACCAGTAGGACAATTATGTTAATCATAAACAATCAAATATATTTTAAACAAGTAATTGTAGGCATTAGTCCACTAGTCCAGTATGTGACAACTATATTATGTGCACTCTAAGTAGAGTGCTCTCTCTCCCATAGTTAATCTTTTCTGGCTATGAAAATGTTTCCATCCACTTTAAATTACTCATTCTTTTGTTAAGTGTTTGATTAATAATGATGAGAGGGAAAATTAAGACAAGACAACTTATGTTTATCAAAGTAAGACAATGATAAGAACTGACTAGCGTACTGTGCAACAACAGGAAGTTGAACTCCAGATCATACCTGCTTCTCATTTGCATTTAAGTCATTTAGCAGACGCTCTTATCCAGAGCGACTTACAAATTGGAATGTTCATACATATTCATCCTGGTCCGCCCGTGGGTATTGAACCCTGGTCCCCCCGTGGGAATTGAACCCACAACCCTGGCGTTGCAAGCGCCATGCTCTACCAACTGAGCCACACGGGACCGTGCTCATCTGCAGAAACTACTTGACCCTCTGTGTGTAAGTTCACCTATGTATTTTCTTTTTGTTGGTTGTTTTGCTCAATAGTTTCTGTGAACTAACAGAAGAACCTTATTAGGACCGCTGACTATATTAGGCCCCTTGAGTCTTATTAAGTTCCATTCTGTAAGACAGCCAGGTGGCGCCATTTACCCTTCAGATAGACTCTGCATACAGCACCCAGCCTTGTGTCATATGCAGGCTATGCCTTCTTTTCTGTCACGTGCTGACAGGCGACAGGTAAAATCTATAGGCTCTCTTCCTGTTTGATAAACCATTGTGTCCTCATGATGATGTACTGGACACCTACTGTATGTTATCAGAAAGGGGTTTTTGACATGAGAAAATAAATCATTTTCCTATCCGATCTACTTCAGCTGCAGGAGTAAATGACAGTTCCAGGCTGGAGGAAGGCAGAAGGAGAGAAAGAGATGCAACAATGGCTGCCAGTGGATTACACACACCGCCAGGTAATATCTACAAATTAAACATAAATATTTGTATTTATTTTGTACTCATCAAAATTATCTGTACTCAGCTATATGATGAATGTGAAATTCAGATTAGGAGCTTGGGATCACTGGGTGTAGAGACACACGGATGCCAACTATGCCCAATCTTACTGCAGATGATTCAAGAGGACATACAGTATCTCTTGACTATAATCGTCAGAGGAGAGTAGATGATGAATGGAAAGTGTCTGAGATAGTTTCCTACAGAGGGAGGTTCAGAGTAGGGAGAGAGTATGGCTGTTACAGTGACCTTATTACCGCCACACCGGCAGTCACCAGTCATGATGGCAGTCAAATTCCATGTGACCGTTTAGTCACGGTAATTAGGCTTCTCTGATGCTGCTCATTAGTAGCCTACCAAACTTGCTAACTGCCTGGTACTCATCACTCCATTGTCCCTCTAATCACTCTGACATCAATGGAAATCGAATCAAAAATCGAATCAAAAACTTAATGAGAGCCCATTTCTATAGACTACGTAATTGTGTGGGAAAACAAAGTTTGATGGCGTCTAATAAAAATAGGAGGATCTCATCAGCTTTCTATAGGCTAGGCCTACTATATTTATTTCTCAACTTTTCTAATATTGAGCACATTGCTTCGCTTTACAACATTAGTAGAGCCTCCCTGCCTGGCATGAAAATCAACCACGGGGAAGGCGTCCCTCATTCGCTATTTAAGTGCAAAGATGACATGTATTTTTCCCCATACCCCTGTTCGCAGACAGGTGCATGATAATGGTCCATTCTAAATCAAAACTAATTTCAAAAATATATTATTTAGTATACTCTACCAGTCAAAAGTTTTAGAACACCTACAAGGTTTTTTCTACATTGTAGAATAGTAGTGAAGACATCAAAACTATGAAATAACACACATGGCATCCAATGTTGAACAAACCAAAACATATTTTATATTTGAGATTCTTCAAATAGCCACATCGATGACAGCTTTGCACACTCTTGGCATTCAGCTTCACTTGGAATCCCTTTCCAACAGTCTTGAAAGAGTTCCCACATATGCTGAGCACTGGTTGGCTGTTTTTCCTTCACTCTACGGTCCGACTCATCCCAAACCATCTCAATTTGGTTGAGTCGGGAGATCAGTAGGTGTTCTAAAACTTTTGACCGGTAGTGTATATAAAGACAACATTAAATTAAGAATAGTCTGATGGGTGACGATATTAGCCTATCACTTGTGAAGGATGTTTTATCACTTGTGAATGATGTCCAGCTTGTACAGTAAGGCAAGAAACGCCTTTTTTTGCAACTTTTACAAATCATGCAAAGAGAAACTGAAGAAGATGGGAAGATGCTTTGTGTGTTTAGTACAGAAACACATGGAAAAATATAAGTTAAAGAAGGGCCATGTGTAAAATGTGGAAGCAGACAACAGTTTGCTGTGTGACTCGGTAACAAGAGTGAGGCGCAACCTTGCACTGTTTCTGATGATGAGGTCTCCTCACTTATTCCCCATTCAGTGACGATGAAACCAGATGGACAGAACACTTGCTGATATAAACTGCAAAGGCATGGGGGAGGGCCCATCGGGTAGGAAGATAGCTCTTGCTTCCTAGATGGGGGCAGTCAGAGAGGATTCCCTGATGAAAAAAAGACCAGCACACATTTCTAGCTGGTGCATGCTGGTCTATGCTGGTCAGTGCTGGTCTGATGCTGGTCAAACTTGTCTGATGCCATTCCATTCGCTCCGTCATGGCTATTATTTTGAGCCGTCCTCCCCTCAGAAGCCTCCTATGCTCGGGGGCCTGATTGGTGTCACATTTTTGCCCCATCCCCAGCTAACACACCTGACTTCAATAATCAACTAATCATGATCATCAGTTGGGGAATACAATGAGTTTAATCTCATAATTGTGGCTTTAATATTTGTGGAAATTCTTCAAAATTGGTGGACAATGAAAGCATGATATAAACAGTGACGTGTATTCATGTATGCCAAGGGAAGCCAGGCTTCCTCAAATAAAATAATTAATATTTTGTCTCGCTCTGTGTTTTCATAATTTTCCATAGTTTTCCAGCCTGGAAAATATAAAAGTGGCTGAATGTCACTGGTGAAATCATCCGAATGAGGGAAACAGCATCTCTCTGTCTCAGTATGTGTAGCCCATGTATCTGATGCTGTCTGGACCAAAAGAGTATAACATGTTGCAGCCGTAGCATTTGATTGATTGATGCCAGCAAGCATTTGGCCTCCCTTGATAAAACAATTATAAAATAATTTGCTAATCAGCTTTGAGCTGAGCTCAACTGTGGGTTGTCCTGGTGCAGCAAAACGCCCCCAAGGGAGGCCAGTTTGGATTTGGCTTCATACCAATCAACTATCTAACTTAGCTGGTTCTGTGATTCATTG